>NC_057796.1:257085333-257091334 GCF_018294505.1 Triticum aestivum | reverse complement strand
TTCAAAATAAAGTAAAGGTAGGCGGGGAATAACCTTATTTATGACAAGTTTCAAACTAGTAAAGTATATCCCTAGGATAAAGAAGAAGAAAAGTGGGCTAAGGAAACTCGCAAGGAAAGTTCCAACCGATCGTCTACCTAAGTTCGAGAGAGTTTTCAAAGCACAAAAACGTATCCCTATGTCTGTTTTCAAAGCACAAAGAGTTCTTGACGAGATTCGCTGGCGTTACTACGAGGAAACTGTTATGATACTGAACCTCATGCCCTATCGAGCATCTTATCCCATCTTAAAGTTGGTTTATTCGGCAGCCGCAAATGCTACTCATTATAGGGATTTCGACAAAGCGAATTTATTTATTACTAAAGCCGAAGTCAGTAGGAGTACTATTATGAAGAAATTCAGACCTCGAGCTCGAGGACGTAGTTTCCCCATAAAAAAGCATGTGTCATATAACAATTGTACTAAATATAGTAAAGAAATCTAAATAACCTTTAGATCCATCTAAGATTTTGATTCCCAGTAAAAAAATATAGAATTGAAAAATATGGGACAAAAAATAAATCCACTCGGTTTCAGACTTGGTACAACCCAAAAACACCATTCCTTTTGGTTCGCACAACCAAAAAATTATTCTGAAGGTCTACAGGAAGATAAAAAAATAAGGGATTGTATCAAGAACTATATACAAAAGAATAGGAAAAAGGGCTCGAATAGAAAAATAGAATCAGACTCAAGTTCCGAAGTAATTACACATAATAGAAAAATGGACTCAGGTTCAAGTTCCGAAGTAATTACACATATAGAAATCCAAAAAGAAATCGATACGATCCACGTCATAATCCATATTGGATTCCCAAATTTATTAAAGAAAAAAGGAGCAACCGAAGAATTAGAGAAAGATCTACAAAAGGAAATTAAGTCTGTAACCAGAGATTTAATATTTCTATCGAAAAAGTTAAAGAACCTTATAGACAGCCTAACATTCTTGCAGAATATATAGCATTCCAATTAAAAAATAGAGTAGACGAAGTAATATATAGGCAATGAAAAAAGCCATTGAATTAACTAAAAAAGCAGATCTAAGGGGAGTAAAAGTAAAAATTGTGGGTCGTCTCGGAGGAAAAGAAATTGCACGCGCCGAATCTATTAAAAAGGGTAGACTTCCCCTCCAAACAATTCGCGCTAAAATTGATTATTGCTGCTATCCAATTCGGACTATCTATGGAGTATTAGGTGTAAAAATTTGGATATTCGTAGACGAAGAATAAGTAATCTTGTCTTCGGATTCTGTCCATTGATAGAATAAAAAATGACAAGAGACTTTTTTCCTGAAATCCCTGCAAAAGAAGAAATTATACCTCTTTCTATAAGATTTAATGAAAATTGATAAATCATTTAATATAATTGCTATGCTTAGTGTGTGACTCGTTATTTTTTCTTTTTTTTAAGAAAAAAACTTAGTAATTATAGAAAATTAACTAATAACCAACCTATTGCTTCGTATTGTCGAGATCCTAACTAAGAAACAGTCACTATATGAATAAATACCTCTATCATAAATGAGTAGATGTGTCATATACTTGTAGCAACTGCAATTTTTTCTCTAAAAAAGAAAAGGGATTCTAGGTTGTGAAGCAAAACTAAAGGGATGTGGATAAAGGGAGGGATGATAGAAAGAAGGAAGAGGAAATAAATAAGATATAGGATTCCACCATGTATGGTCTATGAATTACATCATAAAAGGCAATGTGATAAAGCATCAATATAATAAAAATAATAGAGAATTAAAAATTGTAACTTGAAACAAGAACTACAAATTTAAAGCAATAATAAAGAGCCGCCCGGGTTAATAAAACTGAGAAAATTAACTCGGAAAGAAATTCTTTGGAAGCTCCGTTGCGGGATTCAAACCTAACCATTCAAGGAGAAGCAGTGGGAACGACAGAACCTATGATTCCATAGGATTTTATTGAAAAGAATCCTAACACTTCATTGGGTGGGATGGCGGAACAAACCAAAAAAATTGTCTTATTTGGTAAGTTTATAAATTAACAAATAAGACAGGAAAGAGTAAATATTCGCCCGCGAAATTCTTATTGAATTAGAATACTTTACCGCGATTCAATAAGAGTAAAAATGAGGATTTTTTTAAGAAGGATTACATTATCTATAAATATAGAATTTAGATAAATATACACACACATCTGGATATATTCTAGATCTTCTTTTTTGACTATATATTATATTTTTCTGTTTTAACAAATTCAATATAAAAAACCAAACTTTTTCTATTATCTATTAATGTGTATCTATCCGTACCGTAATATTTTTTGAATATTATGAATTAGAGAAATTTACATGCTTTCTCATTCCATTCGCGAGGAGCTGGATGAGAAGAAACTCTCATGTCCAGTTTTGCAGTAGAGATGGAACTAAGAAAGAGAACCATCGACTATAACCCCAAAAGAACCAGATTTAGCAAACAACATAGAGGAAGAATGAAAGGAAAATCCTGCTGAGGCAATCGTATTTGTTTTGGTAGATATGCTCTTCAAGCACTTCAACCCGCTTGGATCACGGCGAGACAGATGGAAGCAGGACGAAGAGAAATAACACGATATGCACGTCGTGGTGGAAAAATATGGGTACGTATATTTCCCAACAAACCGGTTACACTAAGACCCACGGAAACACGTATGGGCTCGGGAAAGGGGTCTCCCGAATATTGGGTATCCGTTGTTAAACCTGGTCGTATACTTTATGAAATGGGGGGAGTATCTGAAACTGCAGCTAGAGCAGCTATCTCCATAGCTGCCAGTAAAATGCCCATACGAAGTCAATTTATTCGATTAGAGATATAGAACCCTAAAAGGGGTATGGAAGATAAAAAAAATGCCCGGTTTTTCTTTCTGGAAAGACAATATTTCTTTCATCCTTTTGCATGGAAATAACAAATTGAAATCAAAATAAAAAATAATATGATTCAACCTCAGACCCTTTTAAATGTAGCAGATAATAGTGGAGCTCGAAAATTGATGTGTATTCGAGTCATAGGAGCTGCTGGTAATCAGCGATATGCTCGTATTGGTGATGTTATTGTTGCTGTAATCAAAGACGCATTGCCCCAAATGCCTCTAGAAAGATCCAAAGTAATTCGAGCTGTAATTGTACATACATGTAAAGAGTTCAAATGCGAAGACGGTATAATAATCCGCTATGATGACAATGCTGCGGTTATAATTGATCAAAAAGGCAATCCAAAAGGAACTCGAGTTTTTGGCGCGATTGCCGAGGAATTGAGAGAATTGAATTTTACCAAAATAGTTTCATTAGCTCCTGAAGTATTATAAATACTAGTAGGCGAAATTGAGACCAAAGAATTAATTTAGTAGATTGTGTTTTACGTATATGTTTTAAAATCCAAAATGAAAAAAAAGAAAACATGTTGATTATAGAAAAATTAGGAGGAACCTAGAATTAGAGTCTTATGGGCAAGGACACTATTGCTGATTTACTAACCTCTATAAGAAATGCGGACATGAATAAAAAAGTGTGACGCCCCCGATTTGACCGTACACTAATCATGCACGCAAATGTGTACGATCAAGATCAGGGATTCACGGGAAGATATCACAACACAACTCTACAACATAAATAAGTCATACAAGCATCATAATACAAGCCAGGGGCCTCGAGGGCTCGAATACAACTGCTCGATCATAGACGAGTCAGCGGAAGCAACAATATCTGAGTACAGACATAAGTTAAACAAGTTTGCCTTAAGAAGGCTAGCACAAAAGTAGCAACGATCGAAAAGGCAAGGCCTCCTGCCTGGGACCTCCTAACTACTCCTCGAAGCCGAACTCCATGTAGAATCATCCTCGGGATCTCTAGCTCCTGGACTCCAGCATCTGGTTGTGACAATCCGGTATAGAAAAAGGGAAAAGAGGGAGAAAAGCAACCGTGAGTACTCATCCAAAGTACTCGCAAGCAAGGAGCTACACTACATATGCATGGGTATATGTGTAAAGGGCCATATCAGTGGACTGAACTGCAGAATGCCAGAATAAAAGGGGGATAGCTAGTCCTGTCGAAGACTACGCTTCTGGACATCTCCATCTTGCAGCATGTAGAAGAGAGTAGATTGAAGTCCTCCAAGTAGCATCGCATAGCATAATCCTACCCGGCGATCCCCTCCTCGTCGCCCTGTTAGAGAGCGATCACCGGGTTGTATCTGGCACTTGGAAGGGTGTATTTTATTCAGTATACGGTTCTAGTTGTCATAAGGTCAAGGTACAACTCCGGGTCGTCCTTTTACCGAGGGACACGGCTATTCGAATAGATAAACTTCCCTGCAGGGGTGCACCACATAACCCAACACGCTCGATCCCATTTGGCCGGACACACTTTTCTGGGTCATGCCCGGCCTCGTAAGATCAACGCGTCGCAGCCCCACCTAAGCACAACAGAGAGGTCAGCACGCCGGTCTAACCCTATGCGTGCAGGGGTCTGGGCCCATCGCCCTATGCACACCTGCACGTTGCGTACGCGGCCGGAAGCAGACCTAGCCTAGTGGCGTTCCAGTCCAATCCGGCGCGCGCCACTCAGTCGCTGACGTCACGAAGGCTTCGGCTGATACCACGACGCCGGGATACCCATAACTACTCCCGCGTAGATGGCTAGTGCGTATAGACCAAATGGCCAGACTCAGATCAAATACCAAGATCTCGTTAAGCGTGTTAAGTATCCGCGAACGCCGACCAGGGCCAGGCCCACCTCTCACCTAGGCGGTCTCAACCTGCCCTGTCGCTCCGCCACAAAGATCCACTTGCGGGTACTCCTACGAGCCGACCCGACTTTAGTCATCACATGTGTCATGTATATAGTATATAAGTATATACCCGTGATCACCACCCAGGTGATCGCGACCCGATAGTATAGCACAGCAGACGGACGAGAATGTAGGGCCACTGATGGAAAACTAGCATCCTATACTAAGCATGTAGGATTGCAGGTAAAGGTAACAACAGTAGTAGCAAGGATAGGCTATGCATCAGGATAGGATATCGGAAAGCAGTAACATGCTACACTACTCTAATGCAAGCAGTATAGAGAAGAATAGGCGATATCTGGTGATCAAGGGGGGGGGGCTTGCCTGGTTGCTCTGGCAAGTAGGAGGGGTCGTCGACTCCGTAGTCGAACTGGGCAGCAGCAGTGTCGGTCTCGTAGTCTACCGGAGAGAAGAGGGGGAAGAAACAGTAAATACAATGTAAACATAAACATGACGATGCGTGACATGACAATGAGCAGTGCGAGGTGTGTCCTAACGCGACAGTAGGTGGTACCGGCGAAGGGGGGAACAACCGGGAAAGTATCCCCGGTGTTTCGCGTTTTCGGACAGATGAACCGGAGGTGAAATGTTACAGGTTTGCTATGCTACGGATGTGTGGCAGACGAACGGGCTGCGTATCCGGATTCGTCTCGTCGTTCTGAGCAACTTTCATGTAGAAAGTATTTTCATCTGAGCTACGGTTTATTTTATATGATTTTCTAAAGTTTTAAAACATTTTAGAATTTATTTAATTTATTTAATTCAACATTATCCAGAATAGTGCCTGCTGACGTCATCAAGACGTCAGCATGACATCAGCAGTCAACAGGGCGTTGACTGGGTCAAACTAACGTGCGGGACCCACCTGTCATTGACTGAATAATTAATTAACTAACAGTTTAATTAGTTTAGTTATTAGATTAGTTTAATTAATCAAAATTTAATTAGGTTAATTAATTCTTTAATTAATTAATTATTTTTAATATATTATTATTATTATTATTATTATTTTAATTCCTTTTTTTTTGTTCTCAGGGGCGTGGGGCCCCTTAGTCAGTGGCTCAGGAGGAGCCATAGCGGGTGTGGGCTACGGGCACAGCCCGAACGGGCGAGGGGGATACGGGCGATGGGCGCCAGCCCATCGGGGCCCTTGCCCAGGCCAGCAGCAGG
>NC_057796.1:257081854-257084129 GCF_018294505.1 Triticum aestivum | reverse complement strand
GCTAGGTCACAGGGGAGGCAGGGGTTAAGCAAGGGTTAGGTGGGCCGGCCTGGTTGGATGGCGAGCTGGGCCGAGGCCCAGCGGTGGGGGGGGGGCCCTTTTGTTTTGTTCTTATTTGTTTTCTATTTATTATTTTCTATTTATTTGGTATATATTTTTGTTTTCTAAAATATACAAGTAGTACCTAAATTAGTGTTACAAAATACCCCAATGCCACAAAAAGTTTGGTGACAAAATAAAATAGTTTAGTAATTTATTATTAGTAAAAGGCATTTAATTAATTGTTTTTGCTACTGTTTAAATCCTTATAGTTAATTTAAGCATTATATAAAAGTTTGGTTTCTCCACCATAATTGCTTACGATTTATTTGAAACAACCCGAACATTTTAGTTTTAATTTTTTGAAAACTTTTGTTGTTTGCTTTTCTTTTGAATTTGAATTTGAATCGGTTTCGAACTAACGCGAGATTAGCAAGAGTAACTCTGGTGATGTGGCATCATTAGCAGAGGTTTACTGTAGCTTGATTATCCGGGTGTCACAAAAAGGAACAGTTCGAGTAGTATCTACAAATATTACCGAAAACATTGTTAAAATACTTCTACGAGAGGGTTTTATTGAAAGTGTTCGGAAACATCAGGAACGTAACAGATATTTCTTGGTTTCAACTTTGTGACATCAAAAGAGAAAGACTAGAAAAGGAATATATAGAACAAGAACCTTTTTAAAGCGTATCAGCCGACCCGGCTTACGAATTTATACCAACTAGCAATTGAGGAATTCCTAAAGTTTTGGGTGGAATGGGAATTGTTATTCTTTCTACTTCTCGAGGAATAATGACAGATCGAGAAGCTCGACTAAACAGAATTGGGGGAGAATTATGTTATATATGGTAATCGCCCCGCCTATAGTGCTCGAATTCTATCTCGCCCTTCCTATTTTTAAAATAAAAATAGAAAAATAGGAGAAAAAAATATGACAGAAAAAAAATAGGAGAGAAAAAAAACCCGAGAGAAGCAAAAGTAACTTTTGAAGGTTTAGTTACGGAAGCCCTACCCAATGGAATGTTCCGCGTTCGGCTAGAGAATGACACCATCATCCTAGGCTATATTTCAGGAAAGATACGGTCTAGTTCTATACGAATACTGATGGGGGATAGGGTCAAAATTGAAGTAAGTCGTTATGATTCAAGCAAGGGACGTATAATTTATAGACTTCCCCATAAGGATTCGAAGCGTATCGAAGACTCAAAGGATAGCGAAAATTTGAAGGATAGCGAAGATTTGAAGGATACCAAAGATTCAAAGGATTAGGTTTTTCTTTTTTTTTCTAGGGTAATAAATTCTAAGTTCTAAATTCAAGCGAAGAGACTTATTTTTTTCCAAAAGATTAGATTCATAGTTTAAAAAAGGATACGGAAATATGAAAATAAGAGCTTCCGTTCGTAAAATTTGTACAAAATGTCGACTGATTCGTAGGCGTGGACGAATTAGAGTCATTTGCTCTAATCCGAAGCATAAACAAAGAGAGGGGTAATCTTTCGAAAAAGAACTTTACTTTCTAAAAAGTAAAAAAAGTACCCGCGGAAATGTTCCAATTCCAAATAAAATAATTTCATTTAAAATAATTAAAGTAAAGAGTTTATTTTACCCTGAAACGGATATCTTTGTATCTTTTTTGTCTTTTTTTATTTCTAACTCATATTTATGAGATAATAAAATATGGCAAAAGCTAAACCAAAAATTGGTTCACGTAAGAAAGTGCGTATTGGTTTACGTAGGAATGCACGTTTTAGTTTGCACGTAGAATAACAAAAAGGGTTATTCATGTTCAAGCTAGTTTCAACAATACACTACTGGAATCAGCTAATTTGCCATCTGCCAGCTCTTTGCCGTCTGCCAGCTCTTTGCCATCAGCTACCCAAAAGCAGACGGCAAAGAAGCTCTTTGCCGTCTGCCAGCTCTTTGCCGTCGGCCAGCTGACGGCAAAGAATCTTTGCCGTCCGCTGGCGGACGGCAAAGAGTGAGGTGGCCCCCACCCCCGCCCGTTTTTGAAAAACTTAACGGGCCACCTCTTTGCCGTCCGCTAGCAGACGGCAAAGAGGCAAAAAAGCGGACGGCAAAGGGGGGCGGACGGCAAAGAGCCTACTACCTAACGGCCCGTACCCCCGCCCGTTACTCGCTTCTTCCCTCTCCCTCCCACGCCGCCGTTTCTCTCCTCCCACGCCGCCGCCCGCCGCCGCCCCGCCGCCCCCGCCGCCCCGGGGCCCCGTCGCCC
>NC_057796.1:257044470-257080208 GCF_018294505.1 Triticum aestivum | reverse complement strand
CCCCGACCCGACACCCCGACCCCGAGACCCCAACACCGACCCCGACACGGCACCCCGAGACCGACACGACACCCCGACCCCCGACACGTCCCGAAAAGGTGTTATTTGGCCTTCCAGAAGCCGACGGGGTCATATATTTGTGAATTATTAGTTAGGTCATATATCTTTCGATTTTGTTATGAAAAACATCATATATAATTGTGTTGATCGGGTAGTTTTAAATGTGCAGTTGTTTCATCGCTGCGAGGTTTGGTGTTCGACGACCTCGCCGTGCGTTTGACGAGCTCTGCCCCTTCGTTCGTGGGTGAGCACAAATGACATGTCCTCCTCCCCCATTAATTATTTGATCTATTCCGATGAAACTTGATAGCTAGATATATATGTGTCTTGAATTATCAGTATGCGTAACCAATATGTGTCTCCCGTTCGAAAGCGTCATAGTTATAAATATGCATGCATTTGCATATTTATAACCTTGATTCTTTCGAATTGTCCAACGCTATCCATGGACAGCCCGAGTATGTTTAGATTGGGTTCGTTTTCCCATATGCTTTGCTCCGGATCCGACGCATAAATTTCGTCAGTGCCTCCCCTGTTGTTCTCCGGGTACACATCCTCTCTGTTTATTGCAGATACGTGTATCAGGAGAACAGCGGGGAGGTGGCTGCCGAAATTTTGCGTAGGATCCGGGGCATAGCATGGGAAAATGAACCCAATCTAAACATACTCGGGTGGGATTAGGACCTATCATTACCTATTAGAGTGTAGGTTGCATGGACGTAATAAAATTGACAAAGTAGATCAACTGATGAATACATACATGGTGAATTATATATATATATTTGTTGTGTGTCTAGTAGCTCTGAAAGTCAAGATGAGTGATCGTGCGTGGATGTACACCGGTCACACTGGTCAGAACAAATGGAGCACTGAATGGTTCACAAAAACCAAGGGGTTTGTGCGAGCCGCATTTGCAAATGGCCAGAGGAAAACCTGGTGCCCCTGTTTACGGTGCGGCAATTGGGAAAAGAGGACAGAGGCTGAAATGGGCAAACACCTGCAGAAGAGTGGTTTTACGCCCGATTATACGGTGTGGACATTTCATGGTGAGTCTGCCCAACGTGACCGAGCCGAGGTGGATCGTCGTCGCACCGACGAGCATGGTACCGGTATGGAAAACATGGTGCAAGACTTTGATGATGCTCGGGATTCGGACGAGGAGATGGAGGAATCTGCAAAGGCCTTCAATGAAATGTTGGAGTCTGCAAAACGTCCGCTCCATGAGCACACTGAGCTTTGTCAGTTGGATGCCATCTCACAGGTAATGGCTCTGAAGGCTCAGTTCAACTTGGGCAGAGAATGCTATGATGCAATGATGACAGTATTTGGACGCTTTCTACCCAAAGGCCATGTAATGCCTGCAAACCTGTACCAGTCGGACAAAATCCTCCGTGCACTGAAGATGCCCTATGATAAGATACATGCCTGTGAGAAAGGATGTGTCTTGTTTAGGCTTGACTATGCGGACTTGAACTGTTGTCCCATTTGCAAGTCTTCCAGGTATGTTGTGGTAGACAACGGTATGGGTGAGAAGACACAGACCAAAATCCCCGTTAGTGTTCTTCGGTATATGCCAATCGTACCAAGACTTCAACGTCTTTTCATGGTCGAAGAGACGGCCAGACAGATGACATGGCACAAAACGGGCAAAAGAACCGAACTAGATGCAGATGGGAATCTGATGATTGTACACACATCTGATGGTGTTGCGTGGAAAAAGTTTGATGAATTACATGGTGACAAAGCGGCAGATCCGAGGCATCCTCGAGTCGGCATCAGCACGGATGGGTTCAGTGTGTTTGGTATGACGGCAGCCCAATACAGTTGTTGGCCCGTATTTGTCTTTCCACTCATTCTCCCCCCCGGACAGATTATGCAAAGAAAGAACATTTTCCTGACGTTGATAATTCCAGGGCCCAACTATCCGGGGAAAAATATGAATGTGTACATGCAACCGCTTAAGGACGAATTGCAAGAAGCCTGGGATAATGGGTTCAAGACATACGATGCCTATAGCAAACGGAACTTCATAATGCGTGTCTGGTACATGTACTCGACGCATGACTTGCCGGCGTATGCGCTATTCGTTGGCTGGTGTGTGCATGGAAGGTTCCCGTGCCCCACATGCAAGGGAGCTCTTGAGTTTCGTTGGCTTCAGGCCGGTCGCAAGTTTTCTTGCTTCGACATGCATAGAGAGTTCCTGAATCCTCGCCATAAGTTCAGGAAAGACAAGAAGAACTTCATCAGAGGTAGAGTTGTCAAAAACTCTGCACCACATGCATTGACAGGCCAACAGACCCTGGATCAGTTAAACGCTCTCGAGCCAGATCCCGAGCGTCCAGGGTACTTCAAGGGGTATAATTCTAAGCACGCCTGGACTCGCAAAACATGCTTATGGGATCTGCCTTACTTCAAAGACCTCCTTTGCCCACACAACATCGACGTGATGCACACTGAGAAGAATATCGCCGAGGCACTTTTTGGTACATTGTTCGGCATAGATGGGAAGTCAAAGGATAATACTAAGGCTAGAGTCGATCTGGAGGCGCTATGTGATAGGCCGTTACAAAACATGAAAGAACCGAAAGGAAAGCAGAACTGGACGAAGCCAAAGGCATGGTTCAATCTTGGAAGGCCGGCTATGAGGGAAATTATCTTGTGGGTGAAAGTGCAGTTGATGTTCCCCGATGGGTATGCAGCGAATCTACAGAGGGGAGCCAGTCTTGATAAATTGAAGATATTTGGTCTCAAGAGTCATGATTGGCACATATGGATTGAGCGGGTAATGTCGGTGATGTTGCGTGGCTTCATCCCTGAGGATGAATGGCTAGTACTGGCAGAACTCAGCTATTTCTTCCGTGTTCTTTGTGCGAAAGAACTATCGCCTAGCGTGCTAGAAGAAATGGAAGAGTTGGCGCCGGAGTTGATCTGCAAGTTAGAGAAGATCTTTCCACCGGGCTTCTTTAATCCAATGCAACATTTGATTTTGCATCTCCCGACCGAGGCAAGATTGGGGGGGCCCGTGCAAAATCGTTGGTGCTACCCAACTGAGAGGATGCAGAAGACGCTTCGACAAAAATGTAAAAATAAACGTAGAATTGAAGCATCGATGGCTGAGGCATTCATCACTGAGGAGGCGGCAAACTTCGTGACAGCACACTACGAAGCAAAAAATCGTCATTTGCATAATCCGAAGCCTCGGTACAATGCTGACGACCCTAAAAAGGGTGGATCCAACCTCAGCCTATTCAAAGGGAATCTCGCACCAGCCAGTGTTTCAAATCCAGTATCTTTGGATAACGAACAATGGCGGACCATTTCGTTGTATATCTTCAACAACCTGATAGAAGTGCGGCCGTACATCGAGTAAGTTCTCGGTACATAGTTTCGCAACTTCTATTTCCTTTGAACTGCTCTTATTCCTGGATATTTCATACAGTCGATACGTCGCCTTATTCTCATATGGAGCGGTGATCCAAAAGGATTCTGTCGAAGAGTATGAGCTTCTCGCAAAGCAAGGTGGCGGCTATCCCGGTTTCATCTCTTGGTTCAAACAAACGGTAATTTCTATTAGACTTGTAGGCTAATTTGTAGGCGGCTATCCCGGTTTCATTCGCTAATTTGTGCGTAATGCAACAATCCTTTCATATTAAACTTGTAGGCTAATTCAGAGTCTATGGACGCTGAATTGAGACAAGTCGCTAATGGTTTTGACTATAAGGTCCGTTCATTTGACAAATACGACATCAACGGGTATCGCTTTCGTACCTATGGCAAAGAGCTATCTATGGCCGACCGAAAGTCTACAAATTGTTGTGTATCTGCTATCGGCGAAGGAGGTACCGAGTATTATGGGAGAGTTGAAGCAATTTATGAACTTCTATTCTATGGTGAAAACCCACCGAATGTCGTAGTCTTCAAATGTTATTGGTTTCAGCCGAAGGAGACTAGAAGAACTCATGAACATATAGGGCTAGTTGAAATCAACCAAAGCACCCATTTAGATGTTCCTGATGTCTATATTACGGCTCAACAGGCAACCCAAGTATTCTATCTACCGTGGGCCTGCCAAACTAATCCAAATCTGAAAGGTTGGGATGTCGTTTATGAAGTGCCGCCACGTGTAGACTATCTCCCCCAAAGGAAGAGGATTATGAACCTCACATTAACCCAGACACATATGAAGGAGAATTCTTCCAAGAGACACGTCTTTCCAAAAAGCGTTTCAAGAACCGCTATACTTCACCCCAAAACATTGAAGTAGACAGTGACAGTGAATCCGACATCACCCCAGAGGAGGAACAAGAAGAGCCGGAACAAGAAGAGGTTACTGCTGCGGATGACCTGTCATTGCTTGACCGATTACGTCAAGGTGGCCTTGCACATGTTGATGCCACTGAACCCTATGAGCCCGTCATTGATTATAGTGATGATGATGATTATGCATTTATTGATGATACTGATCGAGATTATTAGTAGTGTCAGGTATTAAATTTTTTAATGTTGTACTTGATGATGATACACTTAAGTGATACACATATTATTATTCATGTCGGTCTTTTTTTTATGTTGTACTAATTTCGTTTACTGTTTGTCATGGCAGGTGTTGAAAGATGGTGGGCGCTGGTCGGGAGCGCGCCAAGGCTCCTTCTTCCTCGGCGCGTGGTCTGAGGTCTTCGATTCCAGACGTACCTCTTCGCCGAGCGTTGCTGGACAGTATGTCCACACCGCCGGGCCCTTCTTCGTCCACCGCGGTGCCCAGCAGGGGACGAGGTAGGAAGAGAGGAGGTGGGGCACGTGGTCGCGGGAGAGGAGGCGGGGCACGTGGTCGCGGGAGAGGAGGTAGGGTGACTGCTAGGGCGCCTTCCTCGCCGCCACCCCCAGCTATTTCACCCGAGCACGTGACTGCTAGGGTGGACTCGTCCGAGGAGGAGGCTACACAGACTCCGGTCCACGAGCCTCCGGTCCACGGGTCTTGGGCCCACGAGCCTCGGGTCGACTGGCCTTCGGCCCACGAGAGTTCGGCCCACGAGACCCCGGAGGAGCACACGTCCGGATGGGGTACCTGGCCGGATCAGCCCGAGGAGCCGAGTGGCCATGCTGATGATGGCGGGGAGCCGACTGATCTTGAGGAGGAGGGTGGCACCGTCTACCAACGTGGTGCTACACGGCTCCCGTCCGTGCCGGCGACCCGCGAGCAGAGGTGGTTGATCTTCCCTGATGGGGAGAGGTACGTAAGTGCATTTAAAATTTTTGTACCTTCTGCATTCACGTTTCTTCAAATAACTAATGCGTTGGCCTTGTCATGCTGCAGGGGTTGGGACCACCATCATAGTGTCCGCCGGCCCAACTCCGTCCTTGGAGTTCTTTGCCGGCAAAACTTCCCGGGGTTTGTCACGTTGCCTGGTGAGGGTCGGCTTCCAGAGCTTGGGTTGAGCTGGGAGCACTACGTGGCTGCCCTGGCCCCGCCGGATGTCATTATCGACGGTGTCGTGTGCGACACGAGGGCAGACATGGTGATCAGGACGTTCTGGGTAATTTCTCCTTTACACATTTCAAAATCTTCAACTAGCTAGTTATTAATTGTACTAATCAATATTGTCTCATTTGATTGCAGACATTCTACAGGTGTGAGGAGGGATACGAGGAGGACTGCGCAAATGTTATCGAGAACGTCTGCAAGCGCCTACTCCAGAACTTACGGCACGAGGCTCGGGTGCAGGCTGTTCGAGACTACTACGCCTTGCGTGGTATCAAGAAGACCAAGCCGGCGTGCCGCGATAAGTTCCTGAGTAAGGAGCAGTACATGAAGGTAATTCTTAAGGCCTTCTACTTAAGTTCCTTCATTTAGTAATTCTTAGCCGTAGCGCTCAAGTTTCTATTTTGCTAACTTAGGCGCCTCCGAGATGGTGTGCGGATCAGATGGATTGTTGGGAGGTGTTGGTCGATGAGTGGTGCTCACAAGAATGGCTAGCCCTCCACAACCAGGCCAAGGACAAACGTGCCCAAATGGAAGGTGTGCCACACCATCAAGGCAGCTCCAACTTATATCAGTTCGGGCGCAACTGGGTATGTGGTTTGCTTCATGATTCATGCAATTCATTCATCATGCTAGCTTGAGCCCTTTAATTACTAACTTTCATTGCTTCTCTCTTTCAGGCACGCCACAATAAGGCGGATAAGGTGCCAGAGGTGTACGACCTGTATGCCATGGCCCACACTGGCTCTTACAAGAAAGTCAAGGCTTTCTCTCAGTCTGACCTCGATGATGCAAACAACTTCACCAACATCTCCTCCCACAACAATCTCGTGAGATATAGAGATGAGGGGAAGGCGAGGAAAGGGGAGGACTTTAACCCGAGCCAGGGTCCCATTGATCCAGAGCTGGTGATGATATCTGGTGGCGGGAGGTCCCATGGCTCCATAGCCATTGGAGATGGACTTATCCGTTGTCCTAGCACTCTCCCGGAGATCAAGGCGCGCCAGTCGAGCTCCGCTCCTGAGATAAGGCCTCGTGAACGGCCAGTGCAACTCGCCATCAAGGTTAGTGATACGTACTCAGTTATCTGTCTCCATTACATTGTGTGTGCTTCCATCAATGATTACAAATGGTCATGTGAGTGGTGTTGCAGGCTGCTATACAGACTGAGAGAGATAGAAAGGAGAAACTTCTGGCGGAGGCGGCGGAGAGGCAGCGGGAGATGGAGGAGAGGACGAGAAAGATGATGGAGGAGGAGAGGGCACGGAATGACATGCAGGCAAGGGCCATGTACGAGCTCCTTGTGGTAAGTTTCTTCTGCAGATTACTTGCTAGTCTTAACATTTGAGTCTCATTACTAACTAGTATGACTCTATTCTGAAAACCAAATGTGCAGTCTGTGTGCGAGAAGTCCGGTCAGCCCGCTCCGCCGATGCCAGTGATTGCTCCTGGGAGCACGGTGAGTTTAGTTTGAATGGACATTAGTTGGTAGTCTCAACATTTGAGTGTCGTAATGCTAACGAGACATTGAAAATGATCTTTGTTGCAGCTTAACTCCAGAAACGCATCGCACGATCCTTCTCCAGGTAGCGGCACTAGCCACCCCGGTCCTACACCTCCCTGATCACGGTAAGTTTCTCTAGTGTTTTGCTTAACAAATGCATAAAGACCTAGACTTAGCTTTATTTCCTCCAATATGCTTACCATAATGACCTAGAGTTAGCTTATTTTCCTCCAAAATGACCCATTTTACCTAGGTTAGCTTATAAATGATGCAGTTCATCCAAGTTAGCTCAAAAATGACCCATTTCACCTAGATTAGCTCCTAAATGATCCATTTTACCTACGTTACCTTTAAAATGGCCCATTTCACCTACGTTAACTCCAAAATGACCCATCTTACCTAGGTTATCTCATAAACGATCCATTTCAACTAATTTAGCTCATAAACGATCCATTTGACCTAAGTGAGCAAAAAAACGATCCATTTCACCTAAATTAGCTCTTAAATGATCCATTTCACCTAAGTTAGCTAAAAAACGATCCATTTCAACTAAATTAGCTAAAAAAATGATCCATTTCAACAAAGTTAGCTCATAAACGATCCATTTCAACTAAGTTAGCTCAAAAACGATCCTTTTGACCTAAGTGAGCTAAAAAACGACCCATTTCACCTTAGTTACCTCAAAAACGATCCATTTCAACTAAGTTACCTAAAAAACGATCCATTTCTAACTTTCTTATTTTGCCATTTTGCAGATTTCATTATGTGCTGGATGGAGTGCTTGTTCTACTCTTCTTCTTCTTCTTCTTCTTGTCTTCTCATTCTTGTCTTCTCATTCTAGTCACCTTAGCTATGGAGTGCTACTTTATGTATGGATGGAACTTCTTTATGTATGAAATGATGGATGGAACTTGTTTATGTATGAAATGATGGATGGACCTTGTTTGTGTATGAAATGATGTATGAACTTGTTTATGTGATGAATGCCTGTGAAATATATCTATATGTCATATATATTTTCTGTGCAAATTGTGGGATTTAACAAAAAACAGAAAAAACAGACAATATGCAGGCTCTTTGCCGTCTGCCACCGACGGCAAAGAGCTCTTTGCCGTCCGCCGCAGACGGCAAAGAAGCCACGTGGCAGCCAACTGTGCTTCCTGGGAGCTGACCCATTTGGTCAGTTTGCCTACAGTGGCAGACGGCAAAGACTTTGCCGTCCGTGGCGGACGGCAAAGAACCTGCAGTTTGCCTACAGTGGCAGACGGCAAAGAACCTGGCATCTTTGCCGTCTGCGGCGGACGGCAAAGGTCTGCCGTTAGCCACTTAACGGACTGACAGCGCAAATATTGCCGTCCGCCCTCTTTGTCGTCCGCCGCAGACGGCAAAGAGCCTTTGCCGTCCGCCGCCAGGAAGCAGACGGCAAAGAAGCTGTTTACCGTAGCCTTCTTTGCCGGAGCCTTTTGCCGTCCGCGGCTGACGGCAAAGGTCTTTGCCGTCCGCCTTTCGAGCCTTTGCCGTCCGCCATGGCAGACGGCAAAGTAGCTGTTTCCTGTAGTGATACCATTATAACTGTTACAGACCCACAAGGTCGGGTGGTTTTTTGGTCCTCGGCCGGTACTTGTGGATTCAAAAGCTCAAGAAAAGCATCACCCTATGCTGGTCAAAGAACAGGAGTAGATGCTATTCGTACAGTAGGTTTGCAACGAGCAGAAGTTATGGTAAAGGGCGCTGGTAGTGGAAGAGATGCCGCATTACGAGCTATTGCTAAAAGTGGTGTGCGATTAAGTTGTATACGCGATGTAACAACTATGCCGCATAATGGATGTCGACCGCCTAAAAAAAGACGTCTGTAAAAGAATTAACCCGCTTTCAACTTTCATTTCAAGAGAAATAAACGATTCAATGATAAAATAATAATACTAGTCTATTATGGTTCGAGAGGAGGTAGCAGGATCCACTCAAACACTACAGTGGAAGTGTGTTGAATCAAGAGTAGATAGTAAGCGCCTTTATTATGGTCGTTTCATTCTGTCCCCGCTTAGAAAAGGTCAAGCGGACACCGTCGGTATTGCCTTGCGAAGAGCTTTACTTGGAGAAATAGAAGGAACATGTATCACACGTGCAAAATTTGGGAGCGTGCCGCACGAGTATTCTACAATAGTAGGTATTGAAGAATCCGTACAAGAAATTTTACTAAATTTGAAGGAAATTGTATTGAGAAGTAATCTCTATGGAGTTAGAGACGCATCCATTTGCGTCAAAGGTCCTAGATACATAACTGCTCAAGATATCATCTTACCGCCTTCCGTAGAAATCGTTGATATGGCACAACCTATAGCTAACTTGACAGAGCCCATTGATTTCTCTATTGATTTACAGATCAAGAGAGATCGTGGATATCAGACAGAACTAAGAAAGAACTATCAAGATGGAAGTTATCCTATAGATGCTGTATCCATGCCTGTTCGAAATGTGAATTATAGTATTTTTTATTGTGGGAATGGAAATGAAAAACACGAGATACTTTTTCTAGAAATGTGGACTAATGGAAGTTTAACCCCTAAGGAAGCACTTTATGAGGCTTCTCGTAATTTGATTGATTTATTTCTTCCTTTTCTACACGCGGAGGAAGAGGGCGCTAGTTTCGAAGAAAATAAAAACAGGTTTACTCCACCCCTTTTTACTTTTCGAAAAAGATTAACTAACCTAAAGAAAAACAAAAAGGAATTCCATTGAATTCTATTTTTATTGATCAATTAGAATTGACTTCTAGAACGTATAATTGTCTAAAAAGGGCCAATATACATACACTATTGGACCTTTTGAGTAAGACTGAAGAAGATCTTCTGAGAATTGACAGTTTTCCTATGGAAGATAGAAAACATATATGGGACACTCTAGAGAAGCATCTCCCAATTGATTTACTTAAGAATAAACTCTCGTTTTAAATCCATTGCAATTTTTTTTCTTCTTCTTTTACGAGTTAGAATAGAAAGAAAACAATTTAGCATCTTTGGTACAATCTATATTTTCGCGAAATGGATCATAATAAAATGGATTTTAGGTATCTAGGGAAGATTCACTTGGAAGTAACTATTTCCTAGATACCTATGGTACTTCACGGTTGAATGAATCAAAAAATATCTAAAAAAGACCTAAAGTTAATGATTTATCAATGGGTAATGTTGCTCCAATACCTAACCAAAGAGCTACTACAGTACCGATTAAAAAAGGGACAATTGCATTTTTACCCCTAGTTGGTTCCTACGCACGGGTTTTGCCCTTACTTTTCGAGCTTGCTCAGTTTTGCCCTTTTTTCGTCGTGGTCCCTTGAATGCCCTTTGACCGTTTGACCAAAACTTTAAAAATTCATAACTAATTCATATGAATTCAGAAAAATGAAAATAAGATATCAAAATGTTCAGATAAACATTACCTTTATGTGCATATCATTTGCATTCAAGACAAAAGCACTGTTTAAACTACCTGAAGTAATTAATGTTATTAACATTATTAAAAATAAAAAGGTATAAACAATATGTTTTTCATGAATAAAAATTACATGCAAATGTAGGTGATGTTTTCTGAACATCCAGATATCTTATTTGCATTTTTCTGAGTTCGTATCATCTTGTTAAGAATGTTCTAACGACTTTGACCATTATTTGGAAACTTCATAACAAGTTGATACGAACTCAGAAAATGCAAATAAGATATCAGGATGTTCAGAAAACATCACCTACATTTGCATGTGATTTTTATTCATGAAAAAAATATTGTTTATACCTTTTTATTTTTAATAATGTTAATAATATTAGTTACCTCAGGTAGTTTAAAGGGTGGTTTTGTCCTGAATGCAAATGATATGCACATAAAGGTAATGTTTATCTGAACATTTTGATATCTTACTTGCATTTTTCCAAGTTCATATGAATTAGTTATGAATTTTCAAAGTTTTGGCCAAACGGTCAAAGGGCATTCGAGGGACCTTGATGGAAAAAGTAAGGGCAAAACTGAGCAAGCTCGAAAAGTAAGGGCAAAACCCGTGGGTAGGAACCAACTAGGGGTAAAAATGCAATTGTCCCATTAAAAAAAGGTCATAGCTACTGGGCGGCGAAATGGATTTTGGAATTTATTGACATTCTCTAGAAAAGGTACTGTCAATAAGCCTGTTGGCACAGAAACCATTAAAAGAACGCCCAATAACTTATTGGGTACCGTACGGAGTATTTGAAACACGGGAAAGAAGTACCACTCGGGTAATATTTCTAGAGGAGTTGCAAACGGATCTGCCGGTTCACCAATCATTGCTGGCTCGAGAACCGCTAAACCTACATTACATGCAATAGTACCTAGAATTACTACTGGAAAAATATATAAAAGATCATTGGGCCATGCGGGTTCCCCGTAATAATTATGTCCCATCCCTTTAGCTAATTTAGCTCTTAATACAGGATCATTTAAGTCTGGTTTCTTTGTTATTGGGATAGGTGAACTCTTTAGGATCCATCCCCCAAAGGAATCGGACATGAGAATTTATCATCATCCGGCTCGAGCAAGAGTGAAAGAAATAAGACCGCGGAAGATCCTTAATAGAATTAAGGTTTATAATGACTCAATGACTCTAGGCAAGAAAAGCTTTATCAGATTCTCTTTTCCGAAGTTGCACCTACAACTACTGATTGAAAATAATCCTATTCTTATGGGTAAATGCTCAATATCCAAGTGGGCTTACAAATTTGATCATGATCAATTGCTTTGTGGATTGTCTCATGTCTCTTGATTAGTTGGTATTTATCCCCTCAATATCGCAAGTTTCTTACCTCCAAACAAAATATTTACTTGTTACTAATAAAAAATCAAAAAGTTTAGACTACATTCTTCCTTAGATCCCTTCTTTTACTCCGATAGTATTGCGGATCACAATCGATGCAAAGAAAATGAATGCATTTCCATACTATAATAAAAAGGTAAGTGTAATAAATAGAGAACTGGATCATGTCACATGACTTATTCCATTTCTACTCTATGGGATCTTACGGAGCCTGTTCATGGATGACATGGTTGCGGTCTGATCATAGAAGATATTCTCCTCAAGTGAACCAGCCTATCCTTCCTAGGTAGGGGACTTACATGTTGATTGGATGCGGAGACACCTTTGGTTGTGAATTCTAATGTGGCAGATCCAATTCTTTATCTGCATGGCCAAATCAATAATTCAAGTCACACACTCCCATAATCCGCCTTTTTTATTTCGTAAAATTAACTTCAACTATTTGTATTGTATAAAAATACTTTGGAGTTGAAGAGAAGTATCCAAATGACATGTGTTATTTTACAATAACCCATGCTTGTAGCAATGAAATACCAAAACCTACCCGATATGATATATGATAATTATAATTCTCTATGATATGCCTTCCCTATAAAGGACCCGAAATACCTTGCTTACGTATCATTGGAAAGTGCATTAACATAAATACGGCAGTAAGCAGAGGCAGTACAAAGGTATGTAAACTATAAAAACAAGTCAAAGTGGATTGGCCCACACTAGCACTTCCGCGTAATAACTCCACTAAAGGCGATCCTATTACCGGAATGGCGTCAGGTACACCTGTCACAATTTTGACTGCCCAATAGCCAATTTGATCCCAAGGCAAAGAATAACCAGTTACACCAAATGATGCAGTCAAAACAGCCAAAACCACACCTGTGACCCAAGTTAATTCACGGGTTTTTTTAAATCCCCCTGTGAGATACACACGAAATACATGCAGGATCATCATTAAAACCATCATACTTGCTGACCATCGATGAACTGATCGGATTAACCAACCAAAGTTGGCCTCGGTCATTATGTATTGAACCGAGGAAAAAGCCTCTGTAACGGTTGGTCGGTAGTAAAAAGTCATAGCAAAACCGGTAGCGACTTGTACTAGAAAACAAGTAAGTGTAATTCCCCCTAAACAATAAAATATGTTGACATGGGGAGGAACATATTTACTAGTTATATCATCTGCAATTGCCTGAATCTCAAGACGTTCCTCAAACCAATCATATACTTTATTGAGATAGGTAACTAACCCGAGTCCCCCTCTAAGAGTCGTATATGAAAATTTCATCTCGTACGGCTCAAGCAGAAACACAAAAATTTTCAACGAATATTAGAAAAAAGGTTCAAAACTTCATCAGCCACTGAATTGGGTCGATTTGCCTTGAAGATATCAAATAAGAAAAATCCGGAATATCTTCTTTGTGATGATAATGCCAAAAAATCTCAAGTTGGCGCGTCTTTCTTTCTTCCTTTCCCTTATGTTGGTCATTAGAGGCTTCTTGAATTTTCTCTTCCCTATAAAGGATTTGTTTTTTTATGCGTAATATAGAAATTATCTTGTTGAGATCCTATGAATCAGTTCAATTAAAACCTTAGATTCATACTAGAGCCACAATGATTTAGTCTCAAGCTAAACAAAAGGCAAGGGTTCTTCGAATAAGAACCGCTTGATAATCATTTATTGAATCAGTGTAATGACTCGACAAAATTGAGAGAAAAAAAGTTGTCTTTTGGGCAAACAAAATTGGAAGGAAGAAAATTTCTTTTTTATTTTTATTTAAGAACTACTTGAATTTTTCAGTCTGGTTGCGAGGTCTTAATAGTGAGTATGAATCATAGTTCCATTTTTTTGATCCACTCTATCTATTTCGTGTTCCAGATACTAGAATAAATAATATCTGACGAATTAGAATCATCTTGATAGAGATAACATGCCCTTTCTATGTATTATCAATAGGATCAATTCTAACAAGTCACACACTCATATTCCAGAGATACCGAAACAAAAAAATTCCGTAGTCGAACTACCATAATATCTAGAAATGTAGATCTTAAACTAGAAAGGCTTTTTTGGATGGAAAAACTCTGACTTCCTAGTTTTAGTTAGTAGAAACCTAATTGGTTAAAATTCCGTCCAGTAAAACGGAAGAATTATAAATTTCTAAAATGATAGATAGGAATATAGCGAATAAAGCCATTGCGATCCCCATAAAAGGAGTAGTCCCCCAACCCGGGGCGACTTTTCCATATTCTGAATTCAAGGGTTTCAGTAAACTACCTGCACCAGTTCGTTTTGGCCTAGGTTTAGAACTATCTTCAATGGTTTGTGTAGCCATAAATTCTATTTAATCATTGGTGTTGACTTTGTATATTATTCCGTTGTAGTTGTAAATACACGATCTTTTCGTAGATCCATTGTAATCTTGAAATTCTATAAAAATGGAAACAACAACTTTAGTCGCCATCTCCATATCTGGTTTACTTGTAAGCTTTACTGGGTATGCCTTATATACCGCGTTTGGGCAACCCTCCCAACAATTAAGAGATCCATTCGAAGAACACGGAGACTAATTTAAGTAAGAAGTCTCCCAGATAGGGGGACTTCTTACTTAAATGAAATTATTTTATTCTTTTAGTTGGAGTTAGTGGAACCTTAGGTGGTTCTCGGAAGAAGATAGCGAAAAAAATTATCCCTAAAGTCGAAACTAAAAGGAACGTATAAACCAATGCTTCCATAGATTCGATCCTGGTTTATTTACAATTATAACTTCCACACCTATTCATTTGTCATTTGGGAGAATTTCCCATATAAAGAAAGAAAAAGAGTCAAAGAAAGGATGGGAGATGTTTCCCATGTCAAATCAAAAAAGAGAGGTGAAAGATACTATAACAATGTGTATCAGACTGCCTGTTTCCTTGTAGTTGGATCTCCCACTTTTTGGAATGTTCCAAATTCCACTTGAGCATCCAAATCTGGATGAATACCAGCAAAAACATCTCGGAACAACGTTCTAGCGCCATGCCAAATGTGTCCGAAAAAGAAGAGCAAAGCAAAGGTAGCATGTCCAAAAGTGAACCAACCCCTTGGACTGCTGCGAAAAACACCATCAGATTTCAAAGTAGCCCGGTCTAATTCAAAAATTTCCCCTAATTGAGAACGCCTCGCATATTTTTTTACAGTAGCAGGATCAGAATAACTTACTCCATTAAGTTCGCCACCATAGAACTCCACCGTTACTCCTACTTGTTCAACACTATATTTGGATTCTGCTCTTCTAAAAGGAACGTCTACTCTAACAATTCCCTCCTCATCTACCAAAACAACCGGAAATGTTTCAAAAAAAAGTAGGCATACGACGTACAAAAAGCTCATGTCCTTCTTTATCTCTAAAGACGGGATGTCCTAACCATCCAACAGTTATTCCATCCCCATTGTCCATTGATCTTGCTCTGAATAATCCCCCTTTTGCCGGATTATTACCAATATAATCATAAAAGGCTAATTTTTTGGGAATTTTAGACCAAGCTTCTGATAAACTAAGATTTTCGGCTAAACCATTGCTAACTCTTCGATATATTTCTTGCTGAAAGTATCCCTGATCCCACTGATAACGAGTAGGCCCAAATAATTCGATTGGGGTCGTTGCTGACCCATACCACATAGTTCCAGCAACTACGAAAGCTGCAAAAAAAAACAGCAGCGATACTACTGGAAAGTACAGTTTCAATATTGCCCATACGTAATCCTTTATATAGACGTTGAGGCGGATGGACACTAAGATGGAATAAGCCCGCTAATATACCCAATGTACCCGCAGCAATATGATGAGAAGCTATTCCCCCCGGAACAAAAGGATCAAAACCTTCTGCACCCCATGCTGGATTTACAGCTTGTACTTTTCCAGTTAGTCCATAAGGATCGGATACCCATATCCCAGGACCATACAAACCCGTTACATGAAATGCCCCAAAGCCAAAGCAAGCCACCCCTGCAAGAAATAAATGAATTCCAAAGATCTTGGGCAAATCCAAAGAGGGTTTTCCCGTCCGCTCATCAGAGAATATTTCTAGGTCCCAATATACCCAATGCCAGATCGCTGCCAAGAAACACAAGCCAGAAAACACAATATGCGTACCTGCCACACCTTCATAACTCCAAATACCCGGATTTGTTACAGTTCCTCCTGAAATACTCCAACCACCCCACGAATCCGTTATTCCTAAACGAGTCATGAAGGGAATTACGAACATACCTTGTCTCCACATTGGATCCAGAACAGGATCAGAGGGATCAAAAACTGCTAATTCGTATAAAGCCATTGAGCCAGCCCAACCAGAAACTAGAGCTGTGTGCATTATATGCACCGCAAGCAATCGACCCGGATCATTCAATACGACAGTATGAACACGATACCAAGGCAAACCCATGGAAATACCCCTTTAGCAAAGAAAAATAGACACGATGTCGCTTTATTTTATCGCATTGAAAAAGACTATCCATATCCTATGTACCTAACCCTTCTAGGGGATTCTGTGTCAGAAAGTGCGAATATTTATTTCATTCCATTAAAAATAAGAAGCCAATTCTGTTCATAAGAAGAAAGAGAAGCACTATACTCGATAAGTGCCAATATGCAATGGGTAACTTGGCCAATTTGGAAAAAACGAAGAATAGATCGCTACCCCTCTTTGTTTAGCATTCGAATCACCCATTCCTTGTTCTTTACAATCTATCTTACATTCCTTATATGTATAACCTTTCAATCTACGTATTAATAGAATCTATAGTATTCATATAGAATAAGAATAAAAATTAAGACAATAAACTGCGGATTCTTTCTTTCTGTTCCATTCTTACGTTTCCATATTAAAGTGTGGTTTTCTTAGTTAAATTTAATAATATTAATCTAATATGCCCATTGGTGTTCCAAAAGTACCTTACCGGATTCCTGGAGATGAAGAAGCGACTTGGGTTGACTTATACAATGTTATGTATCGAGAAAGGACACTTTTTTTAGGTCAAGAGATTCGTTGCGAGATCACGAATCATATTACAGGTCTCATGGTATATCTGAGTATAGAAGATGGAATTAGTGATATTTTTTGTTTATAAACTCCCCAGGCGGGTGGCTAATCTCAGGAATGGCTATTTTTGATATGATGCAAACGGTGACACCAGATATATATACAATATGCCTCGGAATAGCCGCCTCCATGGCGTCCTTCATTCTGCTTGGAGGAGAACCCACCAAGCGTATACAATTCCCTCACGCGAGGATTATGCTTCACCAACCTGCTAGTGCTTATTATCGGGCAAGGACACCAGAATATTTACTAGAAGTAGAAGAGTTACACAAAGTTCGCGAAATGATCACAAGGGTTTATGCAGTAAGAACAGGCAAGCCTTTTTGGGTTGTATCCGAAGACATGGAAAGGGATGATTTTATGTCAGCAGACGAAGCCAAAGCTTATGGACTTGTCGATATTGCAGGGGATGAAATGATTGACAAGCACTGCGATACTGATCCAGTGTGGTTTCCAGAAATGTTTAAGGATTGGTAGTGTCCGGATTTCTTGTAAAGTTATTTCACAGCTAAATTCGTGTTTTCCTCGATTTAATAGAAAATAGAAAGACTTCATGATGAGCAATCATCAGGTTAAGATGGATCTAAACCAATCCATTTTTTCTATATACATACAACATGCCGACGGTTAAACAACTTATTAGAAACGCAAGACAGCCAATACGAAATGTTCGAAAAACGGCCGCGCTTAAAGGATGCCCTCAGCGTCGAGGAACATGTGCTAGGGTGTATGTGCGACTCGTTCAGATCATGACTTCAAACAAATAAAAAAAATTGAAGTATCCATGATTAGTACCAATGAATAGGATATAGCTTCTCTATCCTAGATTTCTATGGTATATGGAATTTATGGTTTCCTTTGGTGCAAATCCAATTATCTAAATTGGAAATAAGAAGCAATTCTCCCATTGGTAGCAAATGGTTATCCATTAAGCGGAGGAAATAGTAATAAAAAGAAAAAGGCTTATGCTCCTTTATCTTAAAAGAACGGACTAACAGGGTCAGCTACTTAGCCAACTTTCATAATTAAATACCGTCACTGTATGGATAACTCTTATTGTGAAAAGAGCTATTTACTCTATAATGGATAGGTAGAGCCAAAGAATGTGGACTATACAAGTTCGCAATACCTTTTGATGAAAGAAAGGGCTCCGGTGTATAGAGAGGGCCTCACCGTTTAAAAGGGAACCATAGAAACGATGGAACCCACTATTTTTTAGTATTATTAGAATGAATTTGTTATTTCGTATAGAAATAACTGAACGGAGTGGAATAAAAAATCGTGGTTGGGAAGGTTACTATAACAAAAGCCATTGGAATTAATATTTTATATATCAGAATAATTAGTTTTGTTATTAATGAGAAAAAGGGTGGCTAAAAGAAGAGAAATCATTAGTTATTCATTAAGGTTAATTTGATTCAATGACCAGAGTTCCGCGAGGATATATAGCCCGGAGACGATGAACAAAAATGCGTTCATTTGCCTCAAACTTTAGAGGGGCTCATTTAAGACTTAATCGAATGATTACCCAACAGGTAAAAAGAGCCTTTGTTTCCTCTCATCGAGATAGAGGTAGGCAAAAGAGGGATTTTCGTCGTTTGTGGATCACTCGGATAAACGCAGCAACGCGGGTATATAAAGTATTCGATAGTTATAGTAAATTAATACACAACCTGTACAAGAAGAAATTGATTCTTAATCGTAAAATGCTTGCACAAGTAGCTGTATCAAATCCAAATAATCTTTACACGATTTCCAATAAAATAAAGATCATCAATTAAAGGTATAAATAAAGTAATATACTGGAATAATAAAAGATGAATTCCCGGAGAGGGAACTCCGGGAAGATACAATAAATTAAGATTAAGTGGTAGGAATCAACGAGCTGGATTACTTTCTTTATAATATATATAGGTCTGGCCCTTTCGAATTCGAATAAAACATCAACAATCGGAACTTAAGTTCCGGTTGTTGTTTCTTAAATTTTGGTTGTTGTTTCTTAAGTTTCGATTGGAATTGTACTTTTGCGTTAATTGAGGAATATGTCTATTTTTTCTGGGTCTAGAACCTGTAATTATTGAAATTGACTGGGCTTGAAATTGCTTTTCGTTCTCATAGTTACGAAACGGTAAGAAAGATAAAATACGAGCCTGTTTTATAGAAGAGTAATTAATCGTTGTTGTTTCAAGGTTAATCTATTTATTCGTCTCGATAATATTTTTCCTTGTTCACTAATAAATCTATTAATTAAACTCATGTTTCTATAATCAATTCGATCTCCCGGGCCAATCCGGGGACGCCTACGAAAAGGTTGTTTAGATTTACGAAAAGGTTGCTTGAATTTACGAAAAGTTTGCTTGGATTTACGAAAGGGTTGCTTGGATTTATTAAAAGTTTGCTTGGATTTACTAAAGGGTTGCTTAGATTTAAGAAAAGGTTGTTTAGATGTATACATGATTTATTCCTTATTTAAAATTTGAAAATTTGAAAATTCACTTCTTTATTTTATTAATTTAGCATCCAGAAGAAGTAGTTTTTCTTTGATCCATATCTTATTTGATTCATATTATAGTATATGAATACCCTCTATACATATGAAATAATATCTACCGGAAATCAGATGAGTTGATTTGTATTTTGTATTCTATACTATGTTTTCTTTATATATTAAATATGAAGTTCTTACTCTTTCTGTTGTTTGGAAAGATCGAACACACGATGTTCCTATTTCTTTATTTCGTGATGAGTCGTATGCTTGCGACAATAACGACAAAATTTTTTGAATTCTAATTGTCCGGGTGTATTGTGGCGATTCTTTTGAGTACTATATCTAGAAATCCCCGTCGATTCCTCATTGGCACCTTTTCGAACAACAGAAAGAGTAAGAACTTCATATTTAATATATAAAGAAAACATAGTATAGAATACAAAATACAAATCAACTCATCTGATTTCCGGTAGATATTATTTCATATGTATAGAGGGTATTCATATACTATAATATGAATCAAATAAGATATGGATCAAAGAAAAACTACTTCTTCTGGATCCTAAATTAATAAAATAAAGAAGTGAATTTTCAAATTTTCAAATTTTAAATAAGGAATAAATCATGTATACATCTAAACAACCTTTTCTTAAATCTAAGCAACCCTTTAGTAAATCCAAGCAAACTTTTAATAAATCCAAGCAACCCTTTCGTAAATCCAAGCAAACTTTTCGTAAATTCAAGCAACCTTTTCGTAAATCTAAACAACCTTTTCGTAGGCGTCCTCGGATTGGCCCGTGAGATCGAATTGATTATAGAAACATGAGTTTAATTAATAGATTTATTAGTGAACAAGGAAAAATATTATCGAGACGAATAAATAGATTAACCTTGAAACAACAACGATTAATTACTCTTGCTATAAAACAGGCTCGTATTTTATCTTTCTTACCGTTTCGTAACTATGAGAACGAAAAGCAATTTCAAGCCCAGTCAATTTCAATAATTACAGGTTCTAGACCCAGAAAAAATAGACATATTCCTCAATTAACGCAAAAGTACAATTCCAATCGAAACTTAAGAAACAACAACCAAAATTTAAGAAACAACAACCGGAACTTAAGTTCCGATTGTTGATGTTTTATTCGAATTCGAAAGGGCCAGACCTATATATATTATAAAGAAAGTAATCCAGCTCGTTGATTCCTACCACTTAATCTTAATTTATTGTATCTTCCCGGAGTTCCCTCTCCGGGAATTCATCTTTTTTTATTCCAGTATATTACTTTATTTATACTTTTAATTGATGATCTTTATTTTATTGGAATTGTACTTTTGCGTTAATTGAGGAATATGTCTATTTTTTCTGGGTCTAGAACCTGTAATTATTGAAATTGACTGGGCTTGAAATTGCTTTTCGTTCTCATAGTTACGAAACGGTAAGAAAGATAAAATACGAGCCTGTTTTATAGCAAGAGTAATTAATCGTTGTTGTTTCAAGGTTAATCTATTTATTCGTCTCGATAATATTTTTCCTTGTTCACTAATAAATCTATTAATTAAACTCATGTTTCTATAATCAATTCGATCTCCCGGGCCAATCCGGGGACGCCTACGAAAAGGTTGTTTAGATTTACGAAAAGGTTGCTTGAATTTACGAAAAGTTTGCTTGGATTTACGAAAGGGTTGCTTGGATTTATTAAAAGTTTGCTTGGATTTACTAAAGGGTTGCTTAGATTTAAGAAAAGGTTGTTTAGATGTATACATGATTTATTCCTTATTTAAAATTTGAAAATTTGAAAATTCACTTCTTTATTTTATTAATTTAGGATCCAGAAGAAGTAGTTTTTCTTTGATCCATATCTTATTTGATTCATATTATAGTATATGAATACCCTCTATACATATGAAATAATATCTACCGGAAATCGGATGAGTTGATTTGTATTTTGTATTCTATACTATGTTTTCTTTATATATTAAATATGAAGTTCTTACTCTTTCTGTTGTTTGGAAAGATCGAACACACGATGTTCCTATTTCTTTATTTCGTGATGAGTCGTATGCTTGCGACAATAACGACAAATTTTTTGAATTCTAATTGTCCGGGTGTATTGTGGCGATTCTTTTGAGTACTATATCTAGAAATCCCCGTCGATTCCTCATTGGCACCTTTTCGAACACAACTGATGCATTCCAAAATAACTCTGATTCTAACATCTTTTCCCTTGGCCATGGACCTCCTTTTCTTTTTGGATTGACTTAACTTAATTCTTCTACTTATTCTTTTATTCTTCTATTTTGAATCCGAAGAAGAAGAATAAAATTCATTAGAATAATTTTTTATTCTTAAATTAAGTAATAAAAAATAGAGAAATAATTAAAGAATACAACCCTTGTCGAATTAGCAAAGATTTTGGTTCGAAATCCTTTCATTTAATTAGCCAGCCCCGCCTTTTCTATGCTCTGATTTCTGAGGCCTTATTTAGCTTGGGTACCCCTTTAAATTGAATTTCTATTTTCAAAAATGGGGTTTACCAAATTTTTAATGACTCTGAGGTTCAACCCAATCCATCTTTTCTTTCTTTTTTCCTTCCGGTACTAAAAAAAGATTGAAAAGGATCAAATTTTGTCATATCACGAAGAAATCTATCCCTCCCATAGCAATAACTAGAATTAAAAAAAAGGGAATGACAAAGCATCTGGGAATAAACGATTAATTTCTATGAATAAACCTGCTAAAGCACCAAACCATAGAGTACTTAGCACGGGTGCTACAGAGAGATATGTTTTTATATCCCGCATTGAAAATCCTCCTTCCTTGTTGGAATACATATATGATCATAAACTCTTGCCCAAGATTGTTATGCTATATATAAAATGAACCATATCGACGAAATTTTCCTATCCCTAAAAAAGAAAAAGATGACCCCTTCTTCCTATATATTAGCAAGGAAAAGTAATCCTTCTTTTATAGGTGAAATTATATTGGATTTTATATGTATATAATTCCTTAATTATATGAGACCAAAAAGAAGAAATGACACGAGGGTTCTATATATCGATAGAGAAAGAAAGAAGAAGAAAATAGAAAGAAGAAGAAAATTATGATGTACAACAATTTAATTTGGAAAAGGGATGTAGCGCAGCTTGGTAGCGTGTTTGTTTTGGGTACAAAATGTCGCAGGTTCAAATCCTGTCATCCCTACCTATTACTTCTTTCTTCTTTATAGGCAGTAGCGATGAGATCAATTGAAGTAAAGTGGGTATAACTTGAATTTGTGGAGACTATACGTACGTGAGATACATTAGGAATAGAAAAAGATTTTCTTTTTGAATGAATGAAAGCGCTCTTAGTTCAGTTCGGTAGAACGCGGGTCTCCAAAACCCGATGTCGTAGGTTCAAATCCTACAGAGCATGATTCCATCTATTTTATGTCGAAGCAGAGTAAAATAACTTAACAAAATTGAATTGTAACTCCAATTTCAATTTGACCTCCTCTCTGGTCTGGAGGAGGTCAATAAAAAAAAGACTCAATCAAAGATCCAACTGATCCCCACGCCTGTATTGCAAATACGCAGTCACGAATAATCCCACTAAAGTAATAGGAATTAGGCCTAAGACGATTCCAAATAGAAAAACTTCAATCATTTCGATTTGTTCGAGGGGATAAAAAAAGAGGTACGATCTATCCCTAAATAGTACTCTAAATTATCCACGAATCTCAATGACCAAGAAAAGAATTCCTAATTAGTCTGGAAAAGAGTCGTAGAATGCCAGGAATCCCAAAGAAAGATTTTTCTTTTCTGAATTATAATTATTCAGTCAGTTCAAATAAGGCGTATCTTGTTCAAGCCAATAAATAGAGCTGGGGTTATAGTTAAAGCAGCCAGTAGAAAACCAAAATAACTAGTTAAAGTAAGCATGAAAGAGTTAAATTCCATTTTTTACTACACTACATATGTTGGTAAAGCATTTACCTAAGTTATGGAAAATTCATAATTCATCAGTTATTTTAGATAATACTAAAAAACAAGGTAGAGTAAGATACAGAAGTGTAAAAGAAAGTGGATTCATCAGATGATACATGAGTCCCTAATTCCGAATCAAGAGATTTGTTGTGGAATTTGTCAATTGAGTAAAGTAATAATATTAAGAACTAGATCATCTAACCCCATTGAATTTCATTTTTTCATTCAATTTTCAGGGAAATTTTTGAATAAGAGATAAATAAACAATTGAATTTGAAAAAAAAACTTCTTTCTATTTTGGATAATTTCTTTTCCAATAGGACCCTCTTTTTGGAGTGAACGATCGAATATTCCCCTATTCCTTCTTATTTTAACTGATTGTATTCCATATGGAATAAGAGGAGAACAAAAGCATTCCACGACCTGCCAAGGGGCTGTTAAAAAAAAGAAAGTTCTTCCTTGAATTTACTTTATTTTTATTCCTTTTTCGAACTCCAACCAAAGTAGATTCGAAGACGAGTCACTTCAATTATCCTTTTAAGTTCTATTCTATCTTCTGTCTTTCCCTATTTCATCTCGTAAAGTTCCGCGCTCGCAGTTTGGTCGAGAAAGTTAGACCTAATCCAACAAACAATACAAGGATGAATTACGAATTATGAAAGGATAGATTTCACATATACTTGTCCTTGTATTGTGTCAGTATGAGAATATCCTTCCTAAATTATTTATCCAAACCTATTGATCATTAACTTAGATTTTCCCAAGATTTTGGCTGCTATTCCGAATTACTCTATTATTCCGAAGCCAATGAAAAGTAAGTAGAACCTACAAAAATGGGGTTTTCTATTGATGCCTTGAATAACATATAGCTTACCTATAGACAAAAAAAATAAAAAAGTAATTATGTTTCGGAACCAGGCAAAACCAGATTGCTGTGCCATAGGAAGGATAGCTATACTAATTCGGTATACTCAAAATACACCTTTGGTACAAAATTGACAATCTCACAAGGATGAAATATCAGTAATTTTCTATTTACTGGTCGATCCCATCTTTTACGGAATCAATTCCTTTTTTGAATGTACAAAATTTTTGGGAGTTCAGCATGTCTGGAAGCACGGGAGAACATTCTTTTGCTGATATTATTTCCAGTATTCGATACTGGGTTATTCATAGCATTACTATACCTTCCCTATTCATTGCGGGTTGGTTATTTGTCAGTACGGGTTTAGCTTATGACGTGTTTGGAAGTCCTAGGCCAAACGAGTATATCACGGAAAGTCGACAAGGAATTCCGTTAATAACCGACCGTTTTGATTCTTTAGAACAACTCGATGAATTTAGTAGATCCTTTTAGGAGGCCCTCAATGACCATAGATCGAACCTATCCTATTTTTACAGTGCGATGGCTGGCTATTCACGGACTAGCTGTACCTACTGTTGTTTTCTTGGGATCAATATCAGCAATGCAGTTCATCCAACGATAAAACAAATTCCAACTATAGAACTATGACACAATCAAACCCGAATGAACAAAATGTTGAATTGAATCGTACCAGTCTATACTGGGGTTTATTACTCATTTTTGTACTTGCTGTTTTATTTTCCAATTACTTCTTCAATTGAGAGAAAGAAAGAGACTAATAAGAATTCTCTTATCCCATTTGGAAGGATACCATCCTTATAACTACCCATGACTGTTTTTGTCTCTAGCATGACCAATTGATAAAATGTGGAGGAAAGTAGGGGAAATGGCCGATACTACTGGAAGAATTCCTCTTTGGCTGATAGGTACTGTAGCTGGTATTGCTGTGATTGGTTTAGTAGGTGTTTTCTTTTATGGTTCATATTCTGGATTGGGTTCATCTCTATAGTAATCGTAGGGACCAGATTGTAAACATGAAAAAGTAGGAGCTTAGCGGGTCCTTACCCCCCTTTATCTGATTAGAGCGGAAAGGACCCGCGGAATTTTTACTCTTATAACGCGAATTGAATCTATTCGATTCACTCTTATGAAGCAACAAGAAAAAGAGATCACTCGAGGATCCAATATCTTATTCCACGAAGGAAGTATCCTGAAAATCCTTGATTTAGTTTCGAGTAATAAACTAATAAAACCTTAATTAAAACTATTCAACTAGCCTAAAAATAAAAAAACCTTCAATGGAAGAGTTTACTTTTTTTTTGCAAAATTTCTGTAAATTTGAAGTTGAACTTAATTAAACAAGCCAAGCAATTTGCTCACAATCACAAGAAAATTTTCCCCCACCATATTTTCTTCCCCTCTGTTTGTCCACTACCCCGGCTAAACCTAAGCAAAAGAAAAAGAGGTCCATGAGACAGACCCGAATAAAGAAGAAATAGTAATCTTTGATGAATTACGAAGAAAAAGGGTTCTTATTTTGATACAAGAAGAATCGGCACAAGAAAAAGGCTTTTTCTTGTGCCGAATAGACGATTAAGAAGACCTGCAATCCCTCCGAAAAGGAAGAAATTTTAATTTTATTGTTCTCGCCTTTGCCTTGGATTCTCTTCTTTTGCATGGGATATAAATAAGGAATTCCAGACATCTCATAAACAAAAATCAGTCTAAAGAAAAAAAGGATTTCCAAAATAGATCATAGATAATTCTAGCAATTGCCAATAAATCGAGGCTTTTTACCAACTTGATGGTAAGAAATACCGGGACCTAGAAATTCATTTCGTACAATTGAACCTTTTCAAACAGTTTCTTTTTGAGAACCAAAAAAACTTGTGCCAAAATAACGGATGCGAAGAAGAACAAAAGGCCTTGGACACGTAATGGATCCTGAAGCACGATTTCTGCGTCCCCCTGACCAAAACCTCCCACATTAGGATTGCTTGTTAATGGTTGATCAAGCTTGATGGATTCCCCCTCTGAAACAAGAAGTTCTGGTCCGGGAGGTATAATATCAATCACTTGGCGTCCATCTGATGCATCAACTATGGATATTTCATACCCCCCTTTTCTTTACGTAGTATTTTTCTTACTATACCTGTTGACGTAGCATTATAGACTGTATTGTTACTCTTGTCCTCTTCCTCGGTTTCCCCCTACGTATATGGGATATTTTAAGAAATGAGCATCTTTCTTCATAGCAGGATCAGGGGAAAGAATGGGAAAGACAATTTCACTATATTTCTTACCGGGAACAGGGCCTATCACAAGAATGTTTTTTTTATCAGGACGATAACTCTGAAAAGCAAGATTTCCTATCTTTTCTTTTAACTCAGGGGAAATACGATCGGGCGGCGCTAATTCGAATCCCTCGGGCAAAATAAGAACAACACCTACATTCAACCCTCCCTTTTTTCCATTAGCAAGAACTTGTTTCAATTGCATATCATAAGGAATTCGAAGAACTGCTTCAAATACAGTATCGGAAAGCACAGCTTGGGGAAACTTCAATATCGACGGGCTTGCTAGCTAAATGGCAATTGGCACATACAATTCGTCCAGTTGCTTCTCGTGGGTTTTCATAACCCTGCTGCGCAAAAATGGGATATGCATTTGAAATAGATGTCCGAGTTATTACGTATATCATGATCGATACAGAAATTGATCGAGTTATCTGTTCCTTTACCCAAGAAAAAGTATTTCTATTTTCCATGTCCAATCGCAGATCCCAGAATTTCTACAATAAATTAGATAGGTAGCTAAGCTAATCTAGGTCCCTATACACGAATCTGTTGTCATTCTACTGCAACAGTTGTACTGCAATGATGAATACCTTAAAGTAGGTATAAATATAAAGAATTTTGCTAAAATGGAAAAGGGCTTTCTTTCTAAAAAAAGATGCTTGCTAATTTGATTAATATTAATATCGGGAGATCAAATGAATTTATGCTTCACTAATTGAATGATAAATGACTACAAGCGAAGGAGATAGACGATTTAAACAAAAAAAGACCCAAAATTTCAAACATGTATCTAGAATTACTGGAAAACTACAAACAAAAATAGTGAAAATAAGCTCGTTAGGAGCCCATCCAAAATCGTTGTAGACCCAACGAATTACTAGTTCCCAACCACGGGTGGAGTGAAATCCAACAAAAAAATCAGTAACTAAAAGAATAAAAAAAGCTTTTATTGAGTCATTTAAATTATAGAAGAATTCCTGAACCCAAGAATTCAAAATGACAAGTTCCTCTTTACCCAGAAAAAAAGAACCACTTAGAATAGCCAAACAGATTATATTTGTCGAGAAATGCAAAATGGTATGGAGATGATCCTCATTATTTATTTTGACCCATTGTATATTTCCTTGTGTATTCCTGTAGGAGGTTTTTGTACATGTGTCTTTAGTTTCCCTTTTATCATCTCGTCCAATAGAGAAAGTTCTTCTAATTCTATGAATTTTTCTAGAATCCTTTTCTCTTGAATATCAGTTAAGAGAGTTTCGGATTGCCTGGTATTCCACCAATTCTTAATCCAAAGTTCCAGACATTTGTTAAATGAGGAAGAGACCCCCCAAGGCAAAAGTACGATAAATACAAGATATAGTAAAGAAGGCAATGCTTTTTTTTTCATTTTTGATCCGTAAATGGAGTTGTTAATGAATATGCTTCATTCGCTGACTCTATTCCGTTCCCTGACTCTATATGATGATATTTCTATTTCTTTGAAGCAAAAACTATATAGGTTTGATACCCTGTATCTATTCTTCTTTTTTGTATATTAGTTAGTAGTGGAATTTCAGTGCATTGGGTTCTTTCTTAGATCTAGATGGAATGAAATAGTGAAATAGAATAAAAAAAGCCCTTTCGGATGAAAAAAGAAGAATAGTATGCGATATATCTCACTTGGATAAACAAAAATTAAAAGCAAATTTCTCTGATCCTCGTTTGTTCCTTCCTTTAGATAAATACTTAAAAATCCCCTTACAATAACAAATCCAATTTAGAAGGGACTTCCTCCCCGTGTTGAGAAAACTCTTCTTCTTCCAATTCTTCTTTTCTTCATTCAACTCAGTTCAAAAAAGATACCTCAAAATACTTCAATTGGTACGCGCAAGAATTAGGCCAATTCGGCAGCTTTTTGTTCAATTTCTCGTGGAGTAAAAAATTGATCATCAGTACGAGTCAAGGGAATGATCCCCTGTCCCCGGATTTCCATATAAAGAATACGACGAGGATAAAGACCCTCTTTAACCTGAATTCTAATTGATTGGATATCCCGCATAAGGAATCGAAGGAAGACGCTACGTTTTATTCCAGGGAATCCACAACGAAAAATGCACACTATTCCCTCTTTTCTATCGAATCGGTCATAACCACTACCTACATTCCACAAAATAGTACACCACAAGTAGGAGCTAATGAATAGGCCTGCGATTCCGTAGAAAGACATCACGACCCCCTGCGGAATAAAAAGAATTTCTTGAGATGGAAGTATAGATATAATATTCTTACCAAGATAACTGGAAATCCCAACCGATAAGAATCCTAGTGAACCTAGAAAAAGAATACAGGCCCAGAAAAAATTACCCCTTTTTCGAGAACCTTTTAGAAGTTCTACCCATATGTGTTCTGATCGCCAATTCATATTAGATATACTAAATCTAGCAGCGGTCGATTGAAATTGAGAGAATAAGCTAAATAATTTTGACTTTACTTTTTTTGATTCTGAAATCACCTTCAGCAACTAGTACTCATATGAAATAATAGGTTAGATACATTGACTTTCTATTCAAAAAATATTCGTTGATTCAATTAAAATAAATAAAATAAAACTCGCTATACCTGGCTCTGCATATTCATGCATTTATGCTCGTAGCCTATATCCGCATCCATAACCGTTTTTCATTTGTGTGTAGAAAGTGTGTGTAGAAAAAGCCACATACCCTACCATATTATATTACTTACACTAAAAAATACTAGATAATCTTATTTTTTGCACATAAAGAAATAAAGAAGTCATTGCAATTGCCGGAAATACTAAGCCTACTAAAGGCACAAAAATAGAAGGTAAGTTTAAATCCGTCATGGAATAGGTGTCTCAATTCAAATTTACTATTTCTATCTAGTCGAAAAATATCTTAAGATTCTTATGATATAATTAAGTATATCTATTATAAGGAATATTGACTATTGTATTGTATTTTTTATTTTTAGTTTGAAAAATATTCTGTAAAAAAATGAAAGGATAATAAGAAAATTCCAAAAAAGGAGAACTAATTAAAAAGATTTTATTTTGATTTTCCCATCCTCATGGCCTTTCTATCTTTCTAATCTAATTTGAAATTGGATTCAAAAGAAAGCGATTAGAATTTACTTCCTGCATACATACTTCTCTAGAAGCGCATACAATTGATAATACTATATTTTATTTGTATTTCTTTATTGTATTATACCTTAATATATATATTCTAGATATATAGAATAGACGAATCTCGATTTGTCAAGTCTCATGATCATATCATGATCTATTTTTATTCGGCTCAATCTTTTTTTTCTAAAAAAGATTGAGCCGAGTTTAATTGCAATCAATTAGAAGAATAAAGAAGAATTACTGCATTTCATAACTGATTTTTTCTCTTTTTATTTCGTTTCTTTTTTATTTATACCTTCTTTATCTTTAGTTTTATCTAGTTAATCAATAGTATCTACCGGCTCGAACTCGAATTTGATCGCCTTCCATACTTCACAAGCTGCGGCTAGTTCAGGACTCCATTTGCAAGCTGCTCGGATAATTTCATTACCTTCGCGAGCAAGATCGCGCCCTTCGTTATGAGCTTGTACACAGGCTTCTAAAGCCACTCGATTAGCTGCTGCACCAGGTGCATTTCCCCAAGGATGTCCTAAAGTTCCTCCACCAAATTGTAACACAGAATCGTCCGCAAAGATTTCGGTCAGAGCTGGCATATGCCAAACATGAATACCACCTGAAGCTACCGGTATAACACCTGGCATGGATACCCAGTCCTGAGTGAAAAAGATACCGCGAGCACGATCTTTTTCAATAAAATCATCGCGCAATAAATCAACAAAACCTAAAGTCATTTCGCGTTCCCCTTCTAACTTACCTACTACTTTACCGGAGTGGATATGATCTCCCCCAGACATACGCAATGCTTTAGCTAATACACGGAAATGCATACCATGATTTTTCTGTCTATCAATAACTGCATGTATTGCACGGTGAATGTGAAGAAGTAGGCCATTGTCGCGGCAATAATGAGCCAAAGTAGTATTTGCGGTGAATCCCCCAGTTAAGTAGTCATGCATTACAATAGGAACCCCTAATTCTCTTGCAAATATAGCTCTCTTAATCATTTCTTCACATGTACCCGCAGTCACATTCAAGTAATGCCCCTTGATTTCACCGGTTTCGGCCTATGATTTATAAATAGCTTCGGCACAAAAGACAAAATGGTCTCTCCAGCGCATAAATGGTTGTGAGTTTACGTTTTCATCATCTTTGGTAAAATCAAGTCCACCACGTAGACACTCATAACACGCTCTACCATAATTTTTTGCGGATAATCCCAATTTTGGTTTAATAGTACATCCCAATAAAGGACGACCATACTTGTTCAACTTATGTCTTTCAACTTGGATACCATGAGGCGGGCCTTGGAAAGTTTTTGAATAAGTAGGGGGAATTCGTAGATCCTCCAAACTTAGAGCACGTAGGGCTTTGAAACCAAATACGTTACCTACAATGGAAGTAAACATGTTAGTAACGGAACCCTCTTCAAATAGGTCTAATGGATAAGCTACATAACAGATCCATTAGTTGTCTTCCCCAGCAACAGGCTCGATGTGATAGCATCGTCCTTTGTAACGATTAAGACAGGTAAGTCCATCAGTCCAAACAGTTGTCCATGTACCAGTAGAAGATTCGGCAGCTACTGCAGCCCCTGCTTCTTCGGGCGGAACCCCAGGCTGAGGACTTACTCGGAATGCTGCCAAGATATCAGTATCCTTAGTTTCATACTCTGGGGTGTAGTAAGTTAATTTATAATCTTTAACACCAGCTTGAAATCCAACACCTGCTTTAGTTTCTGTTTGTGGTGACATAAGTCCCTCCCTATAACTCTTGAATTAAGAATTCTCACAATAACAGGGTCTACTCGATGTTAATTAGGCGTAAATGAAACTTCAGAAAAAATCTCGTAAAACAAAAAAAGGATATTCAATTAATATAATATCAACTCATTAAAGAAAATTGAGGGCATGCTTAGGTTAATGAATATGTTTCATTCATATATAATGCGTACACCCTGTGTATGTTCTATCCTATAGGAATTCCACTATAGGAATTCGATAGGAATTGAGGTGTTGTTATGGTAAGTTAACACGGTTCGTTATTAAACCATGGATTTGATTTACCAAATCCATAATTATTGTATACTCTTTGATAGATATAGCGCAACCCAAATTAATTCCTAATCCTTATTTTACAAGTTCTTAATAGTTCTCTTTTCTTATTTTGAATGCAAATACCTAACTAAATACTAATAAAATTCTTTGTTGACAGCAATCTATGGTTCACCGTAGTATATATTTTGTATATCGAAGTCCTAGATAGGAAAGTAGAGTAGGCACAGATCCTCCACAAAAGGCAAAATGTATGTATATGAAAAAAAGATTGATTGAACTTTCCAACGGACTCATTCCATGAGTAAACGATTGAATGGGATTCGCTTGGGCAACGAAATCAAGTCCTGGTCCCCTTTTCTCTCTTATTGAATTAACTAATTCATTTCCTTTTTACTTTTGGATTTTTTTGATTTGATTTGGCATTATTCAACATTAAAAAAAGAAAAATTTCGACAAATTCCTTTTTTTTAATTATGTGATTATTATGAGAACCAATCCTACTACTTCTCCTCCCGGGGTTTCCACAATTGAAGAAAAAAGTACAGGTCGTATCGGTCAAATTATGGACCCGTGCTGGATGTCACTTTTCCCCCAGGCAAGTTACCTTATATTTATAACGCTTTGGTAGTCCAGAGTAGAGACACTGCCGATAAGCAAATTAATGTGACTCATGAGGTACAACAATTATTAGGAAATAATCGAGTTAGAGCTGTAGCTATGAGTGCTACGGACGGGTTGATGAGAGGAATGGAAGTGATTGACACGGGAGCTCCTATCAGTGTTCTGGTCGGTGGAGCTACTCTCGGACGAATTTTCAACGTTCTTGGGGAGCCTGTTGACAATTTGGGTCCTGTAGATAATAGTGCAACGTTCCCTATTCATAGATCTGCGCCTGCCTTTATCGAGTTAGATACGAAATTATCCATCTTTGAAACAGGTATTAAGGTCGTCGATCTTTTAGCTCCTTATCGATGGAGGAAAAATAGGACTATTTGGGGGGGGCTGGAGTAGGTAAAACAGTACTGATCATGGAATTAATCAATAACATTGCTAAAGCTCATGGGGGCGTATCCGTATTCGGTGGAGTAGGGGAACGGACTCGTGAAGGAAATGATCTTTATATGGAAATGAAGGAATCTGGAGTAATTAATGAAAAAAATATTGAGGAATCAAAGGTAGCTCTAGTCTATGGCCAAATGAATGAACCACCGGGAGCTCGTATGAGAGTTGGTTTAACTGCCCTAACTATGGCGGAATATTTCCGAGATGTTAATAAGCAAGACATGCTTTTATTTATCGATAATATCTTTCATTTTGTTCAAGCAGGATCAGAGGTATCCGCTTTATTAGGGAGAATGCCCTCCGCAGTGGGTTATCAACCTACTCTTAGTACAGAAATGGGTTCTTTGCAAGAAAGAATTGCTTCTACTAAAAAGGGATCTATAACTTCGATTCAAGCAGTTTATGTACCTGCAGACGATTTGACCGACCCTGCCCCTGCCACAACATTTGCACATTTGGATGCTACTACCGTACTTTCCAGAGGATTAGCTTCCAAGGGTATTTATCCAGCAGTAGATCCTTTAGATTCAACCTCGACTATGTTACAGCCTCGGATCGTTGGCAACGAACATTATGAAACTGCGCAAAGAGTTAAGGAAACTTTACAACGTTACAAAGAACTTCAGGACATTATCGCAATTCTTGGCTTGGATGAATTATTGGAAGAGGATCGTTTAACTGTAGCAAGAGCAAGAAAAATTGAGCGTTTCTTATCACAACCGTTCTTTGTGGCAGAAGTTTTTTTACTGGTTCTCTAGGAAAGTATGTTGCTCTTGCGGAAACTATTAGGGGATTTCAACTAATCCTTTCCGGAGAATTAGACGGCCTACCTGAACAGGCTTTTTATTTGGTGGGTAACATCGATGAAGCTAGCACGAAAGCTATAACCTTAGAAGAGGAGAACAAATCGAAGAAATGAAATTAAATCTTTATGTACTGACTCCTAAGCGAATTATTTGGGATTGTGAAGTGAAAGAAATCATTTTATCCACTAATAGTGGCCAAATTGGCGTATTACCAAACCACGCCCCCATTAACACAGCAGTAGATATGGGTCCTTTGAGAATACGCCTCCTCAACGACCAATGGTTAACAGCGGTTTTGTGGAGCGGTTTTGCGAGAATAGTTAATAATGAGATCATCATTTTAGGAAATGATGCGGAACTGGGTAGTGATATTGATCCGGAAGAAGCTCAAAAGGCACTTGAAATAGCCGAAGCTAACTTGAGTAAAGCTGAGGGTACGAAAGATTTGGTTGAAGCAAAGCTCGCTCTCAGACGAGCTAGGATACGAATCGAGGCTGTCAATTGGATTCCCCCATCCAATTGAAGATAATCCAGTGGTTTATAGTTGATACAAAGAAAAAGGGAAGAGGGGTAGAAAAAGTTATTAGATAGCGAAGCGAAGTAAGTCCAATGCTATCTAGTAATTTCTCTACCTACTTACCTACTATTGGATTTGAACCAATGACTCCCGCCGTATGAAAGCAATACTCTAACCACTGAGTTAAGTAGGCAATTTATCACCACAAAGGAAGACCCATTACTTCGATCGATTATATATTGAATCCCTTTTCTAAGCAATACCGCTCTGTTATTGGTCTGTTATATACTAAATACTAAACTAAATACTGAACAGATACAGATCAAAGGGGTATCCTCTGGCATTAGAAAATATTCATCTTGACAAGAAATTATCTATATGTTAAGATATCTCTGATAAGGGCTATAGCTCAGTTCGGTAGAGCAACTCGTTTACACGTGCGCCAATGCTTTTCAAAGGAGCTTATTATGCAATGAACATAATCAATCTTATTGCAAAATCAATGTCTTACTTCATAGATTCAAGAGAATAGGAGAACAGTAGCCTGACAAACAGTCGGTTCAGTCCGATTCAGGTGCCTAATCAAATAGAACCCTTATGGACTTGCTAGTTGATAAGGTAAATATCCAGCCCACTAAATGCTAGGCGTAATGAGGATAAGGGCCTCCAAAAAACTTCTTTTCGTTCTATGAACTTTAAGGTGTATGAAGTCTCATAGTTAACTCTTGCAATGGAACGATAGAGACTCCATTTCACTTAGGTTGATTTAATTTAGACCGGAGGCAGACCTAAGTCAAGGTAATCCTCCTTTGAAACACTTTGGTATTGCTCCTAGTTAGATCATAATACAAAAAATCAATCAGAGCACAGGGAGCCATCTCATTATCTTTCCGTAAAGAAAAACTATTGTGGACTAACTGATCTTTAAATCAGTTTATGAAAGAGCCCAATGCAAAAAAATGCATGTTGGGTCTTTGAAACAGTTCAAATCATTTCGATAATAATCCGTTTGATCTGTTTTACCGAGAAGGTCTACGGTTCGAACCTGTATAGCCCTAATATGCCCTTTTTTAGATTTTAGGATCTCTATCCTATGTTTTCTTTAGTTTAGTATAGTTTTCATTTTCTCATTAGTATTTGTTTATAGACTGGATAGGCGCCTGCGACATAGAATAGAGATAAAAGCATTACCAAAGGCTCATTCATCAAAAATCAAAATCATACAGACAGGAAAAGAAAAACGAATTTCTATCAAATCAATAGAAGAAAGGATCCTTTCCCTGATTTGAATCCCGTCCTCCTTCAAATAGGATATCTCTAGACTTCCCTATAATAACTGCAATGATTTTATCCATTTTGCGAATTCCTACTTTGTTTTAAGTATATTTATTACTTTGTTTATAGATACATTATGTAAATTGATCAACTTTAAATAGAAAAAATAAAGTAAAGAGTAAATAAGAAAACAGAATATTCTGTCTCATAGTTCTGAAATAGAGTTCTTTATTTTTATTTTATAGTATTACTTCTCATTAATTCTACTGCATAGATTAGTCCTACTATCTTAATTAGGTTCTAATTT
>NC_057796.1:257041337-257044460 GCF_018294505.1 Triticum aestivum | reverse complement strand
TCAAATCAATAGAAGAAAGGATCCTTTCCCTGATTTGAATCCCGTCCTCCTTCAAATAGGATATCTCTAGACTTCCCTATAATAACTGCAATGATTTTATCCATTTTGCGAATTCCTACTTTGTTTTAAGTATATTTATTACTTTGTTTATAGATACATTATGTAAATTGATCAACTTTAAATAGAAAAATAAAGTAAAGAGTAAATAAGAAAACAAAATATTCTGTCTCATAGTTCTGAAATAGAGTTCTTTATTTTTATTTTATAGTATTACTTCTCATTAATTATACTGCATAGATTAGTCCTACTATCTTAATTAGGTTCTAATTTAGTAGTATTCTCATTTTTATTTAATAGTCTCTTATTATTTTATTATTAAATATTAAATAAAGGATAGAGCTATTCTTTTTTCTAGAGATTCTAGAGAAAGCAAGACAAAGTGAAACGAGAAAGTTTTCTTTATATAAGAATTAGATCTACATACACCATATCTAAATAGAATGGAAATCCAAAAGAAAGGGAGTTGGGATTCCATTGGATGAATCTTTAAAGAAGATGCAACACAGAGGAAACAAAGGCTAAACTAAGCGCTTTTGTTTGAACAAAAAAGATTCTTGTTTCACCGAGGAAAAGAGAGAAGTTCTGGATAAATTGACAATGCTGAATTGAATTGACTAATTTAAGTTCCGCCTATTCCACATTAATGGGAGTACATTATGTTTCTGCTTCACGAATATGATATTTTTTGGACATTTCTAATAATAGCAAGCCTTATTCCTATTTTGGCATTTTCGATTTCAGGACTTTTAGCCCCGGTTAGTGAAGGACCAGAGAAGCTTTCTAGTTATGAAATCGGGTATAGAACCCATGGGAGGGGCTTGGGTACAATTCCGAATACGCTATTATATGTTTGCGCTCGTTTTTGTTGTTTTTGATGTGGAAACCCTCTTTCTATACCCTTGGGCAATGAGTTTCGACGTATTGGGTGTATCCGTTTTTATCGAAGCTTTGATTTTCGTGCTTATCTTAGTTGTTGGTTTAGTTTATGCATGGCGAAAAGGAGCCTTGGAATGGTCTTAACTGAATATTTAGACAAAAAAAAGAAGGAAAAGATTCTATTGAGACAGTTATGAATTTGATTGAGTTTCCCTTACTTGACCAAACAAGTTCCAATTCTGTTATTTCAACTACACCAAATGATCTTTCGAATTGGTCAAGACTCTCCAGTTTATGGCCCCTTCTATACGGTACCAGTTGTTGTTTCATTGAATTTGCTTCATTAATAGGCTCACGATTCGACTTTGATCGTTATGGATTGGTACCAAGATCAAGTCCTAGGCAAGCAGACCTAATTTTAACAGCCGGTACGGTAACAATGAAAATGGCTCCCTCTTTAGTGAGATTATACGAGCAAATGCCTGAACCAAAATACATCATTGCTATGGGAGCCTGTACTATTACAGGGGGAATGTTCAGTACGGATTCCTATAGTACTGTTCGGGGAGTTGATAAGTTAATTCCTGTGGATGTCTACTTGCCGGGCTGCCCACCTAAACCGGAGGCAGTTATAGATGCCCTAACAAAACTTCGTAAGAAGATATCGCGAGAAATATTCGAGGATCGAACTCTATCTCAAAATAAAAATAGATGTTTTACTACCAGTCACAAGCTTTATGTTAGGCGCAGTACTCATACAGGAACTTATGAGCAAGAATTGCTCTATCAATCACTATCTAAATTAGATATATCTTCTGAAACTTTTTTCAAATCAAAAAGTTCAGTACCTTCCTACAAATTAGTGAATTAGGAGAGGGGCTCTTTTGTGTAGAAAAATAAAAAGCAGGGCAATCTTTCAAACTTGCATCCGAAATGTGAAATATTTATACAAAGAGGGAGAGATGAAGACAATGCAGCAGGGTTGGTTATCTAATTGGCTAGTCAAACATGAGGTGGTGCATAGATCTTTGGGCTTTGATCATCGAGGAATAGAGACTTTACAAATAAAAGCAGGGGATTGGGATTCCATTGCTGTCATTTTATATGTATATGGTTACAATTATTTACGCTCCCAATGTGCTTATGATGTAGCACCGGTGGATCTTTAGCTAGCGTGTATCATCTTACGAGAATACAATATGGTATAGATAATCCAGAAGAAGTCTGCATAAAAGTCTTTGCCCAAAAGGATAATCCTAGAATTCCGTCTGTCTTCTGGATTTGGAGAAGTGCCGATTTTCAAGAACGCGAATCTTATGATATGGTGGGAATCTCTTATGATAATGATCCGTGCCTTAAACGTATCCTAATGCCTGAAAGTTGGATAGGCTGGCCCTTACGTAAGGATTATATAACCCCCAATTTTTATGAAATACAAGATGCTCATTGAATGATAAGAAATTCATGCTCACTTATACAACACAACTCCAGAATTTATTCAAGTCAAGGAATACTTTTAGCTTCTTTTCCTAGATGAAACGGAATACCTATTTATAATTAATTCCTAATTATACAAAAGCATTCCAGATAGACTGAGCAAAAAAAGGGTTTCATTTGGATTCCCCTATTTTGAAAATCGCATATTAATTTCCTTCATATGAACAGAAAAATAGGATGACTCGAAGAAGTTCTCTACTAGGAACTTTGTACCGCGCACATTACTTAGCACAACTAGGAAAATAAGATAAGATAAAGATAAGCAAGACTAAAAAAATATTCGTCGGAATAGCGGAATACAAAATTAAGAAACACAAACAAATAAAGGGGAATCTCACCCCCTTCTTTATCATAAAGAAAAGATATATTTTAAAACTTCTTTAAAAAGAAAAAGAAGTGCCTCTATATTTATATTATAGATTTATCCACTTAGATGAATAAATATTATTAATGAATATGTATCACAATCCATCTCGAGGTATTTGGATCAATACCTATTCGATGGATCTTTTTTTCTCTCTGCCAGGAACCAGATTTGAACTGGTGACACGAGGATTTTCAGTCCTCTGCTCTACCAACTGAGCTATCCTGACCTTTTCTTGTGCATCATCCTAGTAGAGTATTTGTATCTATGTCAATTAAAAGGACTAAAAATTAATTAAAGTATTTCAAATTTTAAATTTGAAAATG
>NC_057796.1:256961481-257041143 GCF_018294505.1 Triticum aestivum | reverse complement strand
GGGGGGTAGTCCTATGCATTGTGCATGGTTTACTTAAATAAAACTTAAAAATAGAGTGAATAACCAAGATTTCTTGCCGATACTCTAATAAAAAAGAAATCTATTCAATGAATAGGATAAGATCCATTGAGTTCTCTTCGCATTCCTTTGTGAAAGAGTAGAATGAGAAAGCTAATGAATCTTAAACCCATTGCATTGATAAAAAGAAAAAAAGAGGATAAATAATAATAATATAGTATAGTTAGGGAATAAAAGAGGATTTGGGGATAGAGGGACTTGAACCCTCGCAACTTATAAAGTCGACGGATTTTCCTTTTACTAGAAATTTCATTCTTGTCAGTATTGACATGTAGAATGGGACTCTCTCTTTGTCCTCGTCCGATTAATCCACTTTTTTAAAGATCTCGAAAACTTTGAATTTGAATTGAAGAATTTGATTATTCAATATCCAATTGGAGTGGATTCACAATAATGAAAAAGAAATTATGATATGAGTTTTTATTTCATAATCATTATCATTTCTAATTTCATTTTTAAAAAAGATAAAGAACCTATATTATAATTATAATATAATATGAGTTCTGTGATTAATCGTTTGCTATGTCAGTATCTATACGTGTTTATTAAATGTATAAGGTATAAAACCCCTCTTTCTCTAATTTAGAATTAGAAGGAATTCCACTAACAACACAACGTAATTAACTCGATTCGTTAGAACAGCTTCCATTGAGTCTCTGCACCTATCCTTTTCCTTTGTATTCTAGTTCCAGAACCCCTTGTTTTCTCAAAACACGGATTTGGCTCAGGATTGCCCTTTTTTAATTCCAGGGTTTCTCTGAATTTGGAAGTTACCACTTAGCAGGTTTCCATACCAAGGCTCAATACAATCAAGTCCGTAGCGTCTACCGATTTCGCCATATCCCCATTTCCCTCTTCTTTGAGACCAGGATTCCTTGTGTAATTTCATCCATCTCTTAGTTTTTTTTGAATCATTGAGTTCATCACTCAACGTAGTGTAGCAGTTCAGTTCGACTCTATTTGAGAGACCTCGCTTGCTTATTGCAATTCAGAATTGAATTGATTCTATCCTTGATGTATTTGCAATTCAATCCGAATCAATATATCCAAAAGTTTTTATCTCCCCCACCTCCCGTCTTACTTTTTTATAGTATTCAAAATTATACTATAACACTTGATAGTTATTCTTTTTTTCTAATCAGAATTAGCAATTTTATTTACTCTAACTCTATGTTCCCCTTAGTGAAATATTAATCCTCAAATTATTAACAAATAATAAAGTCTATAATGATCAAATGAAAATACCAATAAATTCTATAATTTTATTTTTTAATATCCTATAGTTAAGCATATCAAGCTAACTTTATCTTTAAGAAGTTTTAGTATTTTTTTATTTTTATAAGTATAACTTCAAATTTAGAACTAGTTAATAGCTAAGATTAATAACTAATATCTGAGATTTTACGGATTTCCTATACTATACCTATTTCTATTTGTTACACTATTTCCGTTATGTAAGCCCACTTAGCTCAGAGGTTAGAGCATCACATTTGTAATGCGAGGGTCATCGGTTCAAATCCGATAGTCGCCTTTTTTTTCTCTATCGATGTTCTATGAACAATAATCTCTTTTTTTCTGAATTAAATGGAGAATCCAGGATCTTTTATGTTTTTTACCTTACAATTTTGCTAGATACAAAACAATAAAATAAATAATATATATACAAAAAATAAAGATTTTGATGAAATTCCATTTTTGGGTACTTTAGTTGATTTTACTCTGTTTATCCTGTAGTTTAATTCAGTTTTACTTTCGATGTATTCTATAATGTAAATACAATGAAATTAATTGTGTAAAATGAAATTTCAATAAAATAAAAAAGTAGTCTTCATGTCCCGTTATCGAGGACCTCGTTTAAAAAAAATACGCCGTTTGGGAGCTTTACCAGGACTCACTAGAAAAACACCTAAATCCGGAAGTAATCTTAAAAAAAATTCAATTCTGGGAAAAAGGAGCAATATCATATTCGTCTTCAAGAAAAACAGAAATTGTGTTTTCATTATGGTCTGACAGAACGACAATTACGTAGTTATGTACATATCGCTGGAAAAGCAAAAAGGTCAACAGGCCAGGTTTTACTACAATTACTTGAAATGCGTTTGGATAATATCCTTTTTCGATTGGGTATGGCTTCAACCATTCCTGGGGCCCGCCAATTAGTCAACCATAGACATATTTTAGTTAATGGTCGTATAGTCAATATACCAAGTTTTCATTGCAAACCCCGAGATATTATTACTACGAAAGATAACCAAAGATCAAAAGGTCTGGTTCAAAATTATATTGCTTCATCGGACCCGGGGAAATTGCCAAAGCATTTGGCGATTGACACATTGGAATATAAAGGACTAGTAAATAAAATCCTAGATAGGAAGTGGGTCGGTCTCAAAATAAATGAGTTGTTAGTTGTAGAATATTACTCTCGTCAGACTTGAACTTAACGAAAAAAGGAAAGGTTCATAGAATTTTCTTCCCCTTCCCCTTTCCCCGAACTAAATCGCCCTAAGACCATTACCATTAATTTGTATTTTCCCATCAACTAGCTAAAATTGATTAACCCTAGGATTAGGATCCTTTTTTATTTTTTCCTCTATGTGTATTTTACATACCACAGTAATTTGCTATAGAGAATTTCTAATTTCTATTAAATCAAAATAAGATAATATAAGATATTATTGCTGGAAAAAATTGTTATTTGATTTGATACATTGTGATCCTTAACGTTGATGAATTAAGAAAAACGGAAAGAGAGGGATTCGAACCCTCGGTAGACAAAAGTCTACATAGCAGTTCCAATGCTACGCCTTGAACCGCTCGGCCATCTCTCCTACATAACTTATTATGGAAAATAAACTGAGTGAATAGCGAGTTTTCTTATTCCTGCAGTACAGGTACAACCGCAACCACTCGGGGGTTCCATAGTTTTATTGGAAAAATTCCTTTTGATCTAAGTGGAAGGATACATGATTTTTTACTAGAAATTGCGCTCGCGATAAAATAAAAGTTTTAATTTGGGTTTTCCCGCAACTAAAGAAAAAGAAAATGGAAGAATTCTTCTTATTGCATAATAAAATAAAGAAACCTTAGAATTCCGTTTGCATAAGATACGCTACACCATACTATCGAAATCAAAAATAGGGTATGAGACAATTAATAACTTTGAAAACACGAAATAGTTGATAACATAAGTTGTTGTTCAGAAATAGCAAAGTGGAATGAAATCCAGTCTTAGTCAAATATTTCATATCTCTTCGTGTCCAAGCAGAAGGAAAAAGATACAATTTGAGCTGAGCGGAAAATCCATATCTCTATCTCTCTTATCCATTTAAAGCATATGGATTTAGAGTAGAGCATATGGATCAATCTATTTATAATTATAAGAATCGAATGTGTTTGTTTTTATGTTATTTTGTGAAGGAATGAAAACAATTCTATATAGAATGGGTTGGGAATTATGCCTAGATCCCGTGTAAATGGAAATTTCATTGATAAGACCTCCTCAATTGTAGCCAATATTTTATTGCGAATAATTCCGACAACCTCACGAGAAAAAAAGGCATTTACTTATTATAGAGATGGTGCGATTTGACTCTTTTTTTGCTTTTTTAGCCCTACCTATACCTCAGTCTTACGAAAAAGAGAGGGGGTTGGCATAGAGAGAACCAAATTTGTAAAGCAAACAAACCCACGCTTCGGGAAGGTGAGGCGAACTAACAATTCCTTCCGTCGTGTATCCTCGATTGATGCGGCTTCAGATACTTCAATTCTAGATTTGAGTATTGAGCGAAAGGTTACACCTACAGGATATGGTATGGTATGGATTACAGGCCAATCCTACTCTATTAGTATCCATAGGCAGCATAGGGGAGAAAAGCACTACACCTAGAAATAGGAATCAACAAGAGAAAAACTTTGTTAGAAATTACCCCTTTCCTGATCGGTATCAGGGCTAGGAAGAATGGTTGGGATAACAAACAACCATCAGGTTTGTACTTTGGATACCCCTATAACCATCAAAGATTGTTGAAGTAGCTAATTCCTCTAAATAGGAGGCGTTGAGAACAAAGAAATTATTGGAGCTACCGTTTTCCTTTAGCATTAATAGAATTCATTGGTGTTAAGAAAAACCTCTTGTGGGAAGGTTGGCTAGAGATTTCTTGGAAAAATACCAGCCCCTTTCGGTTCATAATGAGACGGGACTAATTCTATTTTGATTCTATAGATTATTTCGCTTAGTACTATTATGTACAGAAGGGAGGAGCCGTATGAGATGAAAACCTCATGTACGGTTTTGGAACGGAGATTTTTTTAATAGAATGAACGACCGTAACGGATGTTGGCTCAATCCGAAGGAAATTATGCGGAAGCTTTGCAAAATTATTAGGAAGCTACGCGACTAGAAATCGATCCCTATGATCGAAGTTATATACTCTATAAGATAGGCCTTATACACACAAGCAATGGAGAGCATACAAAGGCTTTGGAATATTATTTCCGGGCACTAGAACGAAACCCCTTCTTACCGCAAGCTTTTAATAATATGGCCGTGATCTGTCATTACGTGCGACTATCTCCACTATAGAAAGAAAAAAAGAGAGGATCAAATTTTCTAGTAAATACTAGAAAAAAGGGCTTTCTACATAGGGATCATAAAAACAACGATTTTTCCCTATCAGCTGTAGGAAGGAAGGACACTTCACGAGAATCAAAAAACAAAGAAAGTATGGCCTATACTACTACTCTATGGATAAAGTTTCTCAATTGATAGAGAAAGCACCGTAAAGATCAATTAGTGAGCGACTGGGTCGATACAACTAAAAAAAACTGCTTACTTATCCCATGATATGGGGCAAAATTTAGGAATCCGCTTATGTAATAGAGCCGATCCACTAAGGGATTAAGCAGCGGTGTAGTATCAGATCCCAAAGATAGTAAGTTCTTTTTTCTTTCTTATGGAAAAAAGTCTTTTTCAAGGATTCTATAGAGATTTCATATATGAAAACGGGATAGTTACCTTTCAGAAAATTTGAACGAAGGCTCTATATCTATCTATGCTTCATTCTTCTGAAGGTGGGAAAAAAGATCAAACTGATTATTGATAAAAATTAGGGTTTGAAACTTAGGTAATTAATTTCTTCTGCTTAACCCAAGAACAAATTGGATCGATTTTTGATAAATCGAATTCAGTTAAGATAGGGGAAATTCAGATAGCAATTTCTGAGCCGTATGAGGTAGGAAACTCTCAAGTACGGTTCTATGGGAAGGAACTTCCTATTCCGACCGAGGAGAATAGGCCATTCTACAGGGTGATTCGGAAATTGCGGAAGCTTGGTTTGATCAAGCTGCTGAATATTGGAAACAAGCTATAGCGCTTACTCCGGGAAATTATATTGAAGCACAGAACTGGTTGAAGATTACGAAGCTCTTTGAATTTGAATAAGACCATGCTCCTTCTTTTTCATAAAATGGGTGGTTTGGTTGTTGATCCATTAATCAAATAAATTAGGTCGTAAGATCGAATCAAGAATTTCATTATATCCATTTCTTATACCTTCTATTTTATATGATATTTCATAAGAATAAACCATAGGGATAGGGTCTAGAATAGAAGTAATAAACTAAATAAAAAGAGGGGGGCAATCTAAATATTGCTAATATATTAGGACCATCTTATTAATAATTCTAATGAGTTATCTTGGAATTTAGAATCAAATAAAAAACCCTATATTATGCTCAAGGAAAGTAGATATAGATAGGAGCTTATGCCCTCAAAAAAAATACACTAGTTTCTTAAATTAAAAATAAAAAAGATTTTTTTCTTACGTCGAGAAATATTTGTTTTTCAAGATAAACAATGTCCGTTAGGCACCTAATCTTTATGTCATAATAGACCCAAACACTTGCCTCGGATTGACTTCAATATATAATTGCTCCAGTGAATAACTAAAAAAAATAGAAGGATGGTAGATAGTAAAGAAAAGAACTAATCACAATATCTATCTTTCAAAATCTATCTTTCAAAATCTATATCTTTCAAAGATTCACTAAAAAGACAGTTGGCGGGTCTCTTTGTATGTCTTGTCCGGAAAGAGGAGGACTTAATAATTATTCGTTCGCCGGAACCAGAAGTAAAAATTGTTGTGGATAGGGATCCTATAAAAACATCTTTTGAGGAATGGGCCAGACCCGGCCATTTCTCAAGAACACTAGCTAAGGGCCCTGATACTACCACTTGGATCTGGAATCTACATGCTGATGCTCACGATTTCGATAGTCATACTGGTGATTTGGAGGAGATTTCTCGAAAAGTCTTTAGTGCTCATTTCGGGCAACTTTCCATTATCTTTCTTTGGTTGAGTGGCATGTACTTTCATGGCGCCCGTTTTTCCAATTATGAAGCATGGCTAAGTGATCCTACTCACATTGGACCCAGTGCTCAGGTAGTTTGGCCTATAGTAGGGCAAGAAATATTGAATGGTGATGTAGGCGGGGGTTTCCGAGGAATCCAAATAACCTCTGGTTTTTTTAGCTTTGGCGAGCGTCTGGAATAACTAGTGAATTACAACTCTATTGTACTGCAATTGGTGCATTGATTTTTGCAGCGTTAATGCTTTTTGCTGGTTGGTTCCATTATCACAAAGTCGCACCCAAATTGGCCTGGTTCCAAGATGTAGAATCCATGTTGAATCACCACTTAGCGGAATTATTAGGACTTGGGTCTCTTTCTTGGGCGGGGCACCAAATTCATGTATCTTTACCAATTAACCAATTTCTTGACGCTGGGGTGGATCCTAAAGAGATACCACTTCCTCATGAATTTATCTTGAATCGGGACCTTTTGGCTCAACTTTATCCTAGTTTTGCCGAAGGAGCAACCCTTTTTTTCACTTTAAATTGGTCCAAATACGCAGAATTTCTGACTTTTCGCGGAGGACTAGATCCAGTAACCGGTGGTCTCTGGCTGACTGATATTGCGCACCATCATTTAGCTATTGCTATTCTTTTCCTAATCGCAGGTCATATGTATAGGACCAATTGGGGTATTGGCCATGGACTTAAAGATATTTTGGAGGCTCACAAGGGCCCATTTACAGGACAAGGCCATAAGGGTCTTTATGAAATCTTAACAACGTCATGGCATGCTCAATTATCTCTTAACCTAGCTATGCTAGGCTCTACAACCATTGTTGTAGCTCATCATATGTATTCTATGCCTCCCTATCCATACCTAGCTACTGACTATGGTACACAACTTTCCTTGTTCAAACACCACATGTGGATTGGCGGATTTCTAATAGTCGGTGCTGCTGCACATGCAGCAATTTTTATGGTAAGAGACTATGATCCAACTACTCGATACAATGATCTATTAGATCGCGTCCTTAGACACCGCGATGCAATCATATCCCACCTTAACTGGGTATGTATATTTCTAGGTTTTCACAGTTTTGGCTTGTACATTCATAATGATACCATGAGTGCTTTAGGCCGTCCACAAGATATGTTTTCGGATACTGCCATACAATTACAACCTATCTTTGCTCAATGGGTACAAAATATCCATGCTACTGCGCCTGGCGTAACAGCTCCTGGTGCAACAACAAGTACTAGCTTAACGTGGGGAGGCGGCGAGTTAGTAGCAGTAGGTGGCAAAGTGGCTTTGTTACCTATTCCATTAGGAACCGCAGATTTTTTTAGTCCATCACATTCATGCATTTACCATACATGTGACTGTATTAATACTTTTGAAAGGTGTTTTATTTGCTCGGAGTTCCCGTTTGATACCCGATAAAGCAAATCAAGGTTTTCGCTTTCCTTGCGATGGGCCTGGCCGAGGGGGAACATGTCAAGTATTCGCCTGGGATCATGTTTTCTTAGGTTTATTCTGGATGTACAATGCAATTTCGGTAGTCATTTTCCATTTCAATTGGAAAATGCAGTCGGGTGTTTGGGGTACTATAAGTGATCAAGGGGTGGTAACTCATATTACAGGGGGAAACTTTGCACAGAGTTCCTTTACGATTAATGGGTGGCTTCGAGATTTCTTGTGGGCACAGGCATCGCAAGTCATTCAGTCTTATGGTTCTTCATTATCTGCATATGGTCTTTTTTTCTTAGGTGCTCATTTTGTCTGGGCCTTCAGTTTAATGTTTTTATTCAGCGTCCGTGGTTATTGGCAAGAACTCATTGAATCTATCATTTGGGCTCATAACAAATTAAAAGTTGCTCCTGCTACTCAGCCTAGAGCCTTGAGCATTATACAAGGACGCGCTGTAGGAGTAACCCATTACCTTCTGGGTGGAATTGCCACGACATGGGCATTCTTCTTAGCGAGAATTATTGCAGTAGGATAGTGGCTAGGAGGATTTGAAAGGCATTATGGAATTAAGATTTCCCAGGTTTAGCCAAGGCTTAGCTCAGGACCCCACTACTCGTCGTATTTGGTTTGGTATTGCTACCGCACATGATTTTGAAAGTCATGATGATATTACTGAAGAACGTCTTTATCAGAACATTTTCACTTCTCACTTTGGGCAATTAGCAATAATCTTTCTATGGACGTCCGGAAATCTGTTTCATGTAGCTTGGCAAGGAAATTTTGAATCATGGATACAGGATCCTTTACATGTAAGACCTATTGCTCATGCGATTTGGGATCCTCATTTTGGTCAACCCGCTGTGGAAGCCTTTACTCGAGGAGGTGCTGCTGGTCCAGTGAATATTGCTTATTCTGGAGTTTATCAGTGGTGGTATACAATAGGATTACGCACCAATGAGGATCTTTATACTGGAGCTCTTTTTCTATTATTTCTTTCTATGCTGTCCTTAATAGCGGGTTGGTTACATCTACAACCCAAATGGAAACCAAGCCTTTCGTGGTTCAAAAACGCGGAATCTCGTCTCAATCATCATTTGTCAGGACTTTTCGGGGTAAGTTCTTTGGCTTGGACAGGACATTTAGTTCATGTTGCTATTCCCGCATCCAGGGGGGAGTACATTCGATGGAATAATTTCTTAGATGTATTACCCTATCCCCAGGGGTTGGGACCCCTTTTGACAGGTCAATGGAATCTTTATGGCCAAAACCCTGATTCGAGTAATCATTTATTTGGTACCGCTCAAGGAGCGGGAACTGCCATTCTAACTCTTCTTGGGGGATTCCATCCACAAACGCAAAGTTTGTGGCTGACCGATATGGCTCACCATCATTTAGCTATTGCATTTATTTTTCTCATTGCCGGTCACATGTATCGAACTAACTTCGGAATTGGGCACAGTATTAAAGATCTTTTAGAAGCGCATACTCCTCCGGGGGGTCGATTAGGGCGTGGGCATAAGGGCCTTTATGACACAATCAACAATTCGATTCATTTTCAGTTAGGTCTTGCTCTAGCTTCTTTAGGGGTTATTACTTCCTTAGTAGCTCAACATATCTACTCTTTACCTCCTTATGCATTCATAGCACAAGACTTTACTACTCAAGCTGCTTTATATACTCATCACCAATATATTGCAGGGTTCATCATGACAGGGGCTTTTGCTCATGGAGCTATTTTTTCATTAGGGATTACAATCCGGAACAGAATGAGGATAATGTATTGGCAAGAATGTTAGACCATAAAGATGCTATCATATCTCATTTAAGTTGGGCTAGCCTCTTTCTAGGATTCCATACCTTGGGCCTTTATGTTCATAACGACGTCATGCTTGCTTTTGGTACTCCAGAAAAGCAAATCTTGATCGAACCTATATTTGCCCAATGGATACAATCTGCTCATGGCAAGACGACATATGGGTTCGATATACTCTTATCTTCAACGAATGGCCCCGCTTTCAATGCGGGTCGAAGCCTATGGTTTCCCGGATGGTTGAATGCTGTTAATGAGAATAGTAATTCGCTTTTCTTAACAATAGGACCTGGGGATTTCTTGGTTCATCATGCTATTGCTCTAGGTTTGCATACAACTACATTGATTTTAGTAAAGGGCGCTTTAGATGCACGCGGTTCCAAATTAATGCCAGATAAAAAGGATTTTGGATATAGTTTTCCTTGTGACGGCCCAGGGCGCGGCGGTACTTGTGATATTTCTGCTTGGGACACATTTTATTTGGCAATTTTCTGGATGTTAAATACCATTGGGTGGGTTACTTTTTATTGGCATTGGAAACATATCGCATTATGGCAGGGCAACGTTTCACAATTTAATGAATCCTCCACTTATTTGATGGGATGGTTAAGAGATTACCTATGGTTAAACTCTTCAGAACTTATCAATGGATATAATCCTTTTGGGATGAATAGTTTATCGGCATGGGCGTGGATGTTCTTATTTGGACATCTTGTTTGGGCTACTGGATTTATGTTCTTAATTTCCTGGCGGGGGTATTGGCAGGAATTAATTGAGACTTTAGCATGGGCTCATGAACGCACACCTTTAGCTAATTTAATTCGCTGGAGAGATAAGCCCGTGGCTCTTTCCAGTGTGCAAGCAAGATTGGTTGGATTAGCTCACTTTTCCGTGGGTTATATATTCACTTATGCAGCTTTCTTGATTGCCTCAACATCAGGCAAGTTTGGTTAATTTAGTTTGTTTTTTTGTACTGTATCAGCACCTAGTTCGTTACTCTTGATAGAGAGGGAGGATCTGCCTTTTTAGATTTCTTTTTATATTTATTTTTCCATCTAGGATTAGAACCGTATACTTGGTAATAATAGCAACGACACATTATGGCAAAAAAAAAGTTTGATTCAGAGGGAGAAGAAGCGGCAGAAATTAGAACAGAAATATCATTTGATTCATTAATCTTTAAAAAAAATATAAGAAGCAAAGTTTCTCCCTTGAGTTTGAGTGAAAAAACGAAAATGTGAGAAAAATTGCAATCCCTACCGCGTAATAGTGCACCTACACGCCTTCATCGACGTTGTTTTTTGACCGGAAGACCTAGAGCTAACTATCGACATTTTGGGCTATCCGGACACGTACTTCGAGAAATTGTTTATGAGTGTTTGTTACCGGGTGCAACAAGATCCAGTTGGTAAGGATAAAATACCCTTTCGTATTTGTATGGATTTCTGGAATTGATAATCATAGAGGAGCCCTCTTTACCATTCTGTATAAATGGACTATTCTATTTGTATAGATATTGGTAGAGGGGCGTATCCAACCCTCTTTTATCCACTAGTTACCCCTCTTTAGTTTAAGAGTATAGAGCAGTTTGGTAGCTCATAAGGCTCATAACCTTGGGGTTGCGGGTTCGATTCCCACTACCGGCTCCATACTCCTTCTTTATGATATATGCATGATATAATATATATATATATCATGCATTTGTATCTAGATTTTTTGATTTCCTAAAAGAGTTTTGGTCTAACAGTTTTTTCTCAGAAGAAGCAAAAAATAAAAGAAAGAATAAAATATGAAAGAAAAGCGTCCATTGTCTAATGGATAGGACAGAGGTCTTCTAAACCTTTGGTATAGGTTCAAATCCTATTGGACGCAATCTTATTTCTATCTATTCTTTAAATAACTATACTAAAATAAAAACAAAGAAAACTTTTTTGCATGATTCAAATGAAAAAGATTTCTCAACGATTCCTATTCTACTAACAAGAGTAGACATGCAAAATTTATTTGTTACTGAAGAGAAAACCGTTCCAGCTGTTCCTGAATAGCTTCCTTCAAAAGGATTTCCGCTTGCTTGGTGAATGTCTTGCTAGAAGATATAATTTCTTGGAATTGAGGTTTAGTATCTTTTAGATGTTTACGTAACTCATCCAGAAATTTATTTACCTGTTCAATTTCTAATGAATCAAGATATCCTCTTGTTCCGGTATAAATAGTAGCTATCTGCTCTTCCACTGGGAGAGGATTTGCCTGGGATTGTTTAAGCAATTCCCTTAATCGTTGACCCCTTGCCAATTGATTCTGACTTGTTTTATCGAGAGCAGAGGCGAATTGTGCAAAGGCTTGTAACTCTGCGAATTGCGCTAGTTCCAATTTTGATTTGCTAGCTACTTGTTTCATGGGTTTAATTTGAGCCGCGGATCCTACTCTGGAAACAGAAATACCCACATTAATAGCGGATCGAATTCCGGCATTGAATAGATCCGCAGATAAGAATATTTGTCCATCTGTAATGGAGATTACATTAGTAGGAATATAGGCGGAAACGTCTCCAGATTGAGTCTCAACTATTGGTAAAGTGGTCATACTTCCTTCGCCTAAAAGAGAATTTAATTTAGCGGCTCTTTCTAAAAGGCGTGAATGCAAATAAAAAACATCCCTTGGATAAGCCTCACGGCCGGGAGGTCTTCTTAATAGAAGGGACATTTGGCGATAAGCTTGTGCCTGTTTGGAGAGATCATCATAAATTATTAAAGTATGCCGTTCGCGGTACATAAAATACTCAGCCAGGGCTGCTCCCGTATAAGGAGCGAGGTATTGTAATGTAGCAGGTGAATCCGCCATTTCAGCTACTACAATAGTGTATTCCATAGCCCCCTCCTCATGGAAAGTAGTTACTACTTGAGCTACGGAGGATGCTCTTTGACCGATAGCTACATAAACACATATTACACCTTGCCCTTTTTGATTGAGAATTGTATCTGTGGCTACTGCTATTTTGCCAGTCTGTCTGTCCCCAATAATTAACTCTCGCTGACCGCGCCCTATAGGGATCATCGAATCGATAGCAATAAGCCCTGTTGGAAGAGGTTCGTATACGGAACACCTGGAAATTATACTTGGAGCAGGAGATTCAATTAAGCGAGATTGGGAAGCTATAATTTTGCCTTTCCCATCAATAGGTTTAGCCAGAGCATTTACAACACGACCCAAGTAAGCCTCACTCACGGGTATCTGAGCAATTCTTCCTGTTGCTTTTACAAAACTTCCCTCTTGTATCATCAACCCATCGCCCATTAATACAATCCCAACATTTTTGGATTCCAAATTCAGAGCAATACCCCTAGTACCTTCTGCAAATTTGATTAATTCACCTGACATTATTTCACCAAGACCTATAATACGAGCAATCCCATCCCCCACTTGAACTACGCGACCTATATTCTCAATCCCTACTTTCCTATTATATTGTTCAATATGTTCGCGGAGAATTTTATGAATTTCGTCGACTCGAAGGGTTGCCATTAGTGTTTCTTGACTCTTTTTTCGGAAGCAAGGGGAAAAATAATGCCTAAATTCTAAACGAAAGTAGAAGTTCAAGGCCTAATTAGTTTAATTATCTCTTTCATTCCAGGGACCCGAGAATGCCAATATTAGCACGAATCGTACGGAAATGTAACTCGGTATTCAAACAACTATTCAGAGTTCCTAGAGCTCCTTGTACGGCCTGTTGGAAAACCCGCTGTCGGACCTGATTCATTGCCCTTTGTTTTTCAAAATAAAGGGTTTCGTTTTTAGACTTTTCCAATTGTTCCAAACTAATAGAAGTAGCATTAATCAAATTTGCTTTTTCTCGTTCTATCTCAGAGTATCCATTCATTCGATACTCATCCGCTTCTAGTTCGACTTTCTGTAATCGAATCCGAGCTTTTTCGAGTTGCTCAATGGTCCCTCTACGCAATTCTTCTCAATTTCAAATAGTACTCAAGATCCTCTGTTTTCGATTATCTAATAAATCTTTTAATGAAAGTAGATTATTTTGTAAGTTTACAACTTTTATGATCTCTTCCCGAACCAAACATGAATCTTTCGATTCATTTGGCTCTCACGCTCCTTTTTTTTCTATAGCTATTTCCATATCTTTTTTTAAGTAATGAGCCTATCCTCTATCTTCTTTTTTATGTTTATATTTCAATATACCGAAACCTATATAAGACTAGATAAATATTAAGAGGACTCTTCCTCCTAGATAAAAATATATCATGGTCAGCAAAGTTGTTTATTTTTATTTGCCCTCTAGTTAATAATTTCAATTTCATTAAGAAAAACTAACTAAATAAATGGAAAATGAAAATTAATAGAATTCTTTTTTTCTTCAAATCCAAAAAATTTCTCTTTTTTATACATAGGTCGTCGATTCGGCATTGGTTAAAAAAGGGCAGGGTGCCCCCTTTTTTTTCTAGTAAATAGTTCAAACCATTTTACCAATATGAGTGTTCTATATCAGATAAATTTTACATTAGCTATTTCCCGTTTAAATTCGGTACTAATACTAATATAGTTGTAGAAAGAGTACCTTTTTTTGCCTGGACTTCAAGCAGTTTAGCTTTAACCATGTTAATGGTCTCACATTCTTGGTTTATAGAGAATCAAAGTTGATTTACCAATGAGTCGCGAAATGCTATGGTTCTTCCATATGATTTCTGAATTTATTCAGAAGTAATTCGTCGAGATCGTGCACCCTTTTCTTATTTATCCGAAAAATACTAAAAAATATTATAAAGTGCAGCCGGATAGATCCAATCTATTCTTGAAATAGACAACTCGCACACACTCCCTTTCCAAAAAAAAAATCAAAACACCAACCACTACAGTTAGATTTATTAGATTTGTTGCTAAAATATCGGTATTAAGCCCGAAACTGCCAGCGGATGGCCAGTGAGCTAAAAAAACGAAAGAATGGGTTACATTTTTCATATGCTCTCCTCTTATAGATAGGACGAACAAAGAACAAAGTTTTTCAATCACTTACTTCGCTCGCCCTTTTTTGATCGGTTTTTTAATGCAAATAGATTAAATCTAGTAATTTCTTTTAGATTAAGTCTTACGTCTTGTTTGACCGGTGAAAGACTTCCTTTGTTGAAATGTTCTGTTCCCAAAATTCCTAAGATAAAAGGAAAAAACTTTCCACTTTCCTAAACTAAGGACGGGAAATAAGAAGGTGAGCATATCTTCTAAATTAATAATACTCAACTCAGCCCTTCCTAGAATGGGGTATTATCTGTCCCGATAAATAGATAATTCCAGGAGTAATAAATAGGAGTAAATGAAATAAAGTATTGATATAATTGGAATTGCGGAAGCAAATACCAATTTACTAAAAAAAGAAAAAAGTATCTAATCGAAAGATTTTTTTTAAGATTAAACAAAAGGGTTCGCAAATAAAAGCGCTAGTGCCACAACTAGTCCATAAATTGTTAAAGCTTCCATAAAAGCTAGACTAAGCAATAAAGTACCTCGTATTTTACCTTCTGCTTCTGGCTGTCTCGCAATACCTTCTACAGCTTGTCCTGCAGCAGTACCTTGACCAACTCCAGGTCCAATAGAAGCAAGCCCTACGGCCAATCCAGCAGCAATAACAGAAGCAGCAGCAATTAGTGGATTCATGGTGAGTAGTTCCTCGTGTCAAAAAAAAGAAATGGTTAAGGATACAATCAACTAATAAATTCTTACTGCTAAGCTCTATTGGGGAGAAGTAAAGTAACTAAAAAGTACAAATTGAAATCAAATTGAAATGATAATGTGAATTGTCCGAACTACATAGAAGGGAATTCCATATCCATATATCGGATTAGATAATGAATCTAACCTAGGAATATATAATATAATATCCTATATATATACATTTGTTTCTTCTTTTTTGTTTGCATATTTTCTCATTTTCTATTGAATCGGATTCTAAACTCATTGCTTAAAGTGGAAACCTGCATAAAAGAGGACTCCACTTATAGACATTAAGGATATTATAGTATAGATCTAGCCTGACTCCACCCTCCTTAATGCATATATACTTTGAAAATTCCATAATATAGTCTTCTATTCTCTCTCCTACAACTCTAGGCTATATATTCATACGCATTTCTAACTATTTTTTGCAACCAAGCAGATTATCTGGAACCATGCATGAATTGAGCTAAGCTGCAAAAAAAATACTATTTCCAAAAAGAGTCAATTCAATGATGACCCTCCATGGATTCACCTATATAGGCTGCGGCTAATGTTGCAAAAATAAGAGCTTGAATAATGCTTGTAAATAATCCAAGAAACATGACCGGTATAGGGATTACTAAGGGGACTAAAGAAACAAGAACAACAACGACTAATTCATCCGCCAATATATTCCTGAAAAGTCGAAAGCTAAGCGATAATGGTTTTGTGAAATCTTCTAGGATGTTAATTGGTAAAAGGATTGGAGTTGGTTTAATATACTTCTCGAAATAGCTCAATCCTTTTTTGCTAAGACCAGCATAAAAATATGCCGCTGACGTGAGTAAAGCTAAAGCAACAGTAGTATTTATATCATTCGTGGGCGCTACTAATTCCCCATGGGGTAACTCTATAATTTTCCAAGGTAAAAGAGCACCCGAGCAATTCGAAACAAAAATAAAAAGGAACATAGTTCCAATAAAGGGAACCCAGGGACCATATTCTTCTCCAATCTGAGTTTTGCTCAAGTCTCGAATAAACTCAAGGACATATTCAAAAAAATTCTGACCGTCGGTCGGGATGGTTTGTGGATTCCGAACAGCTATGACAACTGAACCTAGCAAGATAGTAATTACGACCCAAGAAGTGATGAGTACTTGGGCATGAATTTGGAAACCTCCTATTTGCCAATAGAAGTGTTAGCCTACTTCTACACTCGATATATCGTATAACCCCTTGAGTGTTTTAATGGAACAAGGTATAATATTCATATTGTCCTCTGATAAAAATTGAACTTCAAAAAAGGAATTCTTTTGATTCAACCATCTCTTTCTCAACTCAGCAACTTGAAGTATTAATCTTATATTTAGGATACCAAGAAAGCACATCAGATCATAATATATATCAATACCCTCTAATATATATCAATATTCCCCTTCTTTTTTCTATGCAAAAAAAGATATAGTAAAGTAAGTGATTCCATAAATTTACGCAGTTGCCCAAGAATTCACTATATATTCTTAATCAACGATTTCTTATATAGAAAGAACAGCCCTCACAAATTGAAAATACTAATTTGTTAAGAATCAATCGAATTGAAGTCATAGTGTCATCGTTGGCTGGAATCGATATATTCGCGAGATCCGGGTCACAATTTGTATCGACTAAAGAAATAGTAGGAATCCCCAAAATGGCACATTCCCGAAGAGCTATATACTCTTTTTGCTGATCAAGGACGATCACATTGTCTGGCAATCTCGTCATATATTTGATCCCGCCGAGATACCTTTGCAAGGTAGATAATTTTCTCTTCAAGATTGCCACATCTCTTTTTGGGAGATGGTGGAATTTTCCCATTTTTTCTTCTGCTCTTAAGTCTCTAAATTGAGAAAGTCTAGTTTTCGTAATCGACCAATTCGTTAACATACCACTGAACCACTTTTTATTAACATAATGACAACGAGCCCTTATTGCAGCTGATGCTACTAAATCTGTTGCTCTTTTTTTGGTACCAACAATTAAGAAACTTTTTCCCTGACTTGCTGCATCAAAAACTAAATCACAAGCTTCTGATAAAAAACGAGCCGTTCTAGCGAGATTTATAATATGAGTACCTTTACGCTTTGCCGAAATGTAAGGGGCCATTTTAGGATTCCATTTCTTAATACCATGACCAAAATGAACTCCTGCTTCTATCATCTCTTTCAAATTAATGTTCCAATATCTTCTTGTCATTATGTTAATAAAAAGTGGTTCAGTGGTATGTTAACGAATTGGTCGATTACGAAAACTAGACTTTCTCAATTTAGAGACTTAAGAGCAGAAGAAAAAATGGGAAAATTCCACCATCTCCCAAAAAGAGATGTGGCAATCTTGAAGAGAAAATTATCTACCTTGCAAAGGTATCTCGGCGGGATCAAATATATGACGAGATTGCCAGACATTGTGATCGTCCTTGATCAGCAAAAAGAGTATATAGCTCTTCGGGAATGTGCCATTTTGGGGATTCCTACTATTTCTTTAGTCGATACAAATTGTGACCCGGATCTCGCGAATATATCGATTCCAGCCAACGATGACACTATGACTTCAATTCGATTGATTCTTAACAAATTAGTATTTTCAATTTGTGAGGGCCGTTCTCTCTATATAAGTAATCGTTGATTAAGAATATATAGTGAATTCTTGGGCAACTGCGTAAATTTATGGAATCACTTACTTTACTATATCTTTTTTTTTTGCATAGAATTTTTTTTGCATAGAAAAAAGAAGGGGAATATTGATATATATTAGAGGGTATTGATATATATTATGATCTGATGTGCTTTCTTGGTATCCTAAATATAAGATTAATACTTCAAGTTGCTGAGTTGAGAAAGAGATGGTTGAATCAAAAGAATTCCTTTTTTGAAGTTCAATTTTTATCAGAGGACAATATGAATATTATACCTTGTTCCATTAAAACACTCAAGGGGTTATACGATATATCGGGTGTAGAAGTAGGCCAACACTTCTATTGGCAAATAGGAGGTTCCCAAATTCATGCCCAAGTACTCATCACTTCTTGGGTCGTAATTACTATCTTGCTAGGTTCAGTTGTCATAGCTGTTCGGAATCCACAAACCATCCCGACCGACGGTCAGAATTTTTTTGAATATGTCCTTGAGTTTATTCGAGACTTGAGCAAAACTCAGATTGGAGAAGAATATGGTCCCTGGGTTCCCTTTATTGGAACTATGTTCCTTTTTATTTTTGTTTCGAATTGGTCGGGTGCTCTTTTACCTTGGAAAATTATAGAGTTACCCCATGGGGAATTAGCAGCGCCCACGAATGATATAAATACTACTGTTGCTTTAGCTTTACTCACGTCAGCGGCATATTTTTATGCTGGTCTTAGCAAAAAAGGATTGAGCTATTTCGAGAAATATATTAAACCAACTCCAATCCTTTTACCAATTAACATCCGCCAATATATTCCCGAAAAGTCGAAAGCTAAGTGATAATGGTTTTGTGAAATCTTCTAGGATGTTAATTGGTAAAAGGATTGGAGTTGGTTTAATATATTTCTCGAAATAGCTCAATCCTTTTTTGCTAAGACCAGCATAAAAATATGCCGCTGACGTGAGTAAAGCTAAAGCAACAGTAGTATTTATATCATTCGTGGGCGCTGCTAATTCCCCATGGGGTAACTCTATAATTTTCCAAGGTAAAAGAGCACCCGACCAAATCGAAACAAAAATAAAAAGGAACATAGTTCCAATAAAGGGAACCCAGGGACCATATTCTTCTCCAATCTGAGTTTTGCTCAAGTCTCGAATAAACTCAAGGACATATTCAAAAAAATTCTGACCGTCGGTCGGGATGGTTTGTGGATTCCGAACAGCTATGACAACTGAACCTAGCAAGATAGTAATTACGACCCAAGAAGTGATGAGTACTTGGGCATGAATTTGGAAACCTCCTATTTGCCAATAGAAGTGTTGGCCTACTTCTACACCCGATATATCGTATAACCCCTTGAGTGTTTTAATGGAACAAGGTATAATATTCATATTGTCCTCTGATAAAAATTGAACTTCAAAAAAGGAATTCTTTTGATTCAACCATCTCTTTCTCAACTCAGCGACTTGAAGTATTAATCTTATATTTAGGATACCAAGAAAGCACATCAGATCATAATATATATCAATACCCTCTAATATATATCAATATTCCCCTTCTTTTTTCTATGCAAAAAAAATTCTATGCAAAAAAAAAAGATATAGTAAAGTAAGTGATTCCATAAATTTACGCAGTTGCCCAAGAATTCACTATATATTCTTAATCAACGATTTCTTATATAGAGAGAACGGCCCTCACAAATTGAAAATACTAATTTGTTAAGAATCAATCGAATTGAAGTCATAGTGTCATCGTTGGCTGGAATCGATATATTCGCGAGATCCGGGTCACAATTTGTATCGACTAAAGAAATAGTAGGAATCCCCAAAATGGCACATTCCCGAAGAGCTATATACTCTTTTTGCTGATCAAGGACGATCACAATGTCTGGCAATCTCGTCATATATTTGATCCCGCCGAGATACCTTTGCAAGGTAGATAATTTTCTCTTCAAGATTGCCACATCTCTTTTTGTGAGATGGTGGAATTTTCCCATTTTTTCTTCTGCTCTTAAGTCTCTAAATTGAGAAAGTCTAGTTTTCGTAATCGACCAATTCGTTAACATACCACTGAACCACTTTTTATTAACATAATGACAACGAGCCCTTATTGCAGCTGATGCTACTAAATCTGTTGCTCTTTTTTTGGTACCAACAATTAAGAAACTTTTTCCCTGACTTGCTGCATCAAAAACTAAATCACAAGCTTCTGATAAAAAACGAGCCGTTCTAGCGAGATTTATAATATGAGTACCTTTACGCTTTGCCGAAATGTAAGGGGCCATTTTAGGATTCCATTTCTTAATACCATGACCAAAATGAACTCCTGCTTCTATCATCTCTTTCGAATTAATGTTCCAATATCTTCTTGTCATTTTTTCCACACTTCCTTTTTTTTAATCCTACCATTCCATTACGGAATTTAGTTCTTTTTGAAGATTAAGAAAGATCCGAAATAGCTTGAAATAAAATATTTTTTATGTATCCTTAAATGATATAGGGTTAAATGTTAAATGGGGGTTCTTATGTCTCATAAAAATTGTTTGTTACGTCAGAATCTGAAGAAACTAATTCTGTATGGAGAAACCAAAAATCTCTCATTTCCGACGCGAATAGATTTTTTTTATTTTGAAATAAAGGTTCTTGTCTTGTGGGGAACGATGCACAAATTTTTGGAATCCGGTACCAACAGGTATAATCCCCCCCAGAACTACGTTTTCTTTCAAGCCTTTCAACCAATCAATGCGACCTCGTAGGGCAGCTTTTGCTAAAACTCGAGCAGTTTCTTGAAAAATTGCTTCAGATATGAAACTTTGGGTATTTAGGGAAGCCCTTGTTATTCCCAATAAGATTGCCCAATAATAGATCGATTCATCCAAAGCTAGTCCTGCTCGTTCTGCTCGCAATAGTCCGATTAATTCCCCAGGCGAAAAAACATTAGACATTCCATCTTCGGAAACCCACACTTTTGATGTTACTTGGCGTATAATAATCTCTATATGTCTATTATGGATCTGTACCCCTTGGGATCGATAAACCTTTTGGATTTTATTAACCAAAGAGATACGACTTTGGGCTATGGTTAGCTCAGCTCGAATCAAGAATCCCCAAGGGACCCCAAGAATTCTTGGTATACGCTCATTCCAATCCTCAATTCTCCTTTCGAGATTCGGGGATAATGAATCAATTGAACGCGCTTCAAAGATTTGTTCCACTTTTGGAAGACCTGTGTTATGTCACTAGATCTCGATTTTTCATATATAAACGTAACTAACCTATCTCCCTTGTAAAGGATTTCTCCATAATGACCATTAACAGTTGCTCCTGTAGTGGCCAAATAAGGTTTAGCTGCTCTTATAACAAAGGAATTCATATTTACAATGAAAATTTGACCGATTTTTTATGTGCGATTTAAATAGACATACATTTTCACAAATAAATTGTCCAAGGTGAATTATTGCCAATGTCTCTTCCCAAGAATCATGATGGACAAAGTGACAATTCAAAAGGAATGGATCCAACATTATGTTACTATCGAAATTAGAAATCCTTTTATTTTCATCTATTAAAGAGTATTTAAGTTCTTGAAGTACTTGGAAGGTTTGTTTTAAATTGTCAACGAACAAATATTTTTTAACAGGATTTTATTATGCGTTAGTAAATAGTAAGATGAAGAAAAATGCGATATACTAGCTACAATAGCACCTAAGGGCCCAAAAATTTCTCGAATAGGAATTCTAGGATTCCATTCTTTTATCGCATTGGGATGTTTTGAATTCTTGAATAAACCAATTCGACAACAGTTGGATGCTGACAAAATCATCAAAGAGTGGTATTCTTTATTTCTATTCAACAAAGTGCCAATAGCTTCTGGATGTTGGCTAAGTGATTCAATCTTCGCCTTGGAATAAAAAGAATTGATATTGGCGCGATCTAACCTATTATGGGGAATCGGTCCTGCACTTGTCCTACCATACTTTTTTTGTGTATACGAAATAGTGGACTTGACTAACTCAATTCATAGGAAATCGCGAATAAGATCATTTGCTCTTACCTCAACAAGGGAAGCACCAGCCTTTTCTTTTTCTTCTTATTCCCAATTCACTACTAAGCAAGTTCTAACAAATTGACTATTTGTGTGATAAATTCTTTGAGTTAACTTGCTATTTTCATGAGAAATAAAATTGACAAGTCGAATTTGGAGATTATTTTCTTCTTGCAAGAGATCCTGCGGGAAAAGTGTTGCTAAATTTCTTCCTTCGTCCATTTCGTATGCCACTGTAGGGCGAACGGAAACAAAATACTTTTCCTTGCTCTTGAGAATTTTTTTCCGTTGAACATAGACCCAATTTTTCCTTTTTTTGATTCCTTAGAATCTTTTTTTTGTCTTTCTGGCGGTATCAAACAGCCACCTAATATCTTGTCCGCCTCTTCAGGAAAATGAATATCTCCGGAAAATATTTTGAGTTCCGTATGGCTTTTTTTTCTCTTCACTCGGACCAGTCCGCCTAGTCGACTTCTTGTATTTTTTGTGAGTTGTGTATCCACTCCAATAATACTATTGTCAAGTATCTTTAGGGATGAAGATCTCGGCAAGATATGAAGTTCTTGAAGAATGAAAAAAAACCGATCTACTTCTTTTTGGTATTTTAGACTAAATTCTTTTGTTCCTCGATGCTCAATCAAACCCTCTTTTTTTAAGATGGAATCTTCCTCTGGGCTCTCGTATTCGTCCTCTGAATCTTCTTCTGAGTCTTCCTCTAAAGTACCATATTTTTCCTCTGCGCTTTCCCCGGGGCTGCCATATTCGTCTTCTGAGTCTTCCTCTAGAGTTCCATATTCGTCCTCTTGGGTCCTATATTTGCTCTCTGGGCTCCCATATTCCTCTTCTGAGTCTTTCTCTAAAGTTCTCTGGGTTCCCATATTCGTTTTCTGGGCTCCCATATTCGTCTTCTAGGGTTTCATATTCGTATTCGTCTTCTAGGATTCCATATTTAGATTCTTCTAGGGTTTCATATTCATATTCGTCCTCTCGGGTCCTGTATTCGTCTTCTAGGGTCTCATATTCCTCTTCTGAGTCTTCCGTTCGAGTCCTATATTCTTCTTCTAGGGTCCTATATCTAAATTTAACAATTCCTGAACCCTTTTTATCTTTTCTGTATCGGGGATCGTCAAAATAAGCAAAAATTGTATTTCTACGTAAAACACCCATAAGGGGGATTTCAATCGAAATCCCAAAACAGGATATTAGTTCTTTCTCTTGTTCTTGATGATATTGTAATGGAATGACGAACCTATTTCTTCGCTTTTTCGCCAACAAATCTGAATTATCTTGAAAAATAGAAGGATAGATAAAATTCCAATGGCCATTGGACATGATTCGATCCGACGTTGAATAATCAAGAATTTCCCTATCTTTTTTACCATAAGTATTCATTTGATCTTGATCCTTGTGGAGTGAAAAAGACGCTATACTGGATCTGCACATACTTACTGACAATATCCATAAATGGCTTGTTTTTGGTAATCGGCGAAGATTACCATATTGATATTCGGGCGCATGGTAAACATCAGTACTCCAGTGCATTTCGCCGTCTGATTCAGAATAAATATGCTTTTGTACCCTTTCTTTAAAATGTAAAGTGGGCGTTCCAGCACGAATCTCCGCAATTACTTGTTCGGATTTTACATATTGATCATTTTGCACTAGAATCAAGCTTTTTGAGGGAATATTCACACTATATAGAATATCTTGACTCTGAATAGTTACATGCAAGTCTATATAACATAGAAAAGCAGGCTGCCCATGACGGGTATGTGTGGGGTGAACCAAATTCTCATTGAATTTTATTTTTCCATTCGAAGGGGATCGTACAAGCTCGGCAGTACCCCCTGTGAATACTCCGCCAGTATGAAAAGTTCTTAATGTTAGTTGAGTCCTGGCTCCCCAATTGATTGACCTGCAATAATACCTACGGCTTCTCCCAATTCGACCAGATCACTATGAGTAGGACTCCGGCCATAGCATAATTGACAGATCCAAGAAGTGCTTCGGCAAGTAAAGGGGGTTCTAATATATATTGGTTGTGCTCGAAATGGTTGTGCTCGAAAGGCAGTTATGAATCGATTGACTAATCCAATTCCAATATCTTGATTTCATGCGGCAATGCATCGTGAACCATATATATATCGTCTGCTAATACACGACCAATTAGTGTTTGGACAAAAAGTTTTTCCGTCATCCCATTTTGAGGACTTACAGAAATACCTCAGATAGTACCACAATCTCTTCTACGCACAATAATATGTTGAACTACTTCAACAAGTCTACGTGTAAGATATCTAGCATCTGCTGTTCGCACAGCAGTATCTACAACCCCTTTGCGGGCTCCATAGCAGGAAATTATATATTCTGTCAAAGAAAGTCCCTCGCGTAAATTGCTTTGAATAGGTAAATCAATCATTTGTCCTTGAGGGTCCGACATTAATCCTCTCATACCTACTAATTGGTGTACTTGAGATGCATTTCCTCTGGCTCCTGGAAAAGACATTAGATAGACTGGATTAGAAGGATCCGTTATCCGAAAATTTGAATTCATTTCTTGTTTCAAATATTCACTTGTCGCATACCATATCTCAACAGATTGGCGTAATTTTTCTACCGCGTGTACAGCCCCATAATAATAGTGTTTCTCCAAAAGAAAACTCTGTTGTTTCGCGTCTTGGACTAACCATCCCTTAGAGGGTATTGTTAAAAGATCCTCGATTCCTAACGAAATCGATGTAGTAGTGGCTTGATGGAAGCCCAGAGTTTTTAGTTGATCCAGTATATGGGATGTATATCCCATCCCAAAATGATCTATTAATCTGCTAATAAGTCGTTTCATACTAGTTCCGTCTATCTCTTTATTATGAAAGACCAGATTGGCCCGTTCCGCCATACATAAGTACCCCCTTTTCGGCTGAGTCGGATTCGACAATGGGCCTGAGTCAGTGATTCAAAATTTAATTAACTTGCCTCAATCTCAATCTGGATTCGCGTGGCAAATAATGATGATACTAGGGAAATCGGAATGCCCCCCGAAAGGGGAGGGGCATCGCCGAATCTAACTTTCTTGTTTAGGTAGTGTATGAATAGGCCTGACTAAATCCTTGTACGGCTTCCTCTATTTCTCTATAAAAAGAAATATGACCAAGAGTGGTTCGAATGTATATCGAACGAATTTCTTTTTTTCTATTTCCCATTATTAGATAGTGGGCATAAATCTCATGATAAGTCCCCAAAGATTCATATTGAACTTCAATCGGAACTTCTCTTGACCCAATGACGCGTTGATCCAGGTTCCATTGTAGCCACAAGGGACTATCTAAACTGATTAGTTTTTGTCTATAAGCTCCCAGTGCATCATAAGAACTACAAAAATGGGGTTCTTTATCTTTCCTATATTTAGAATTATTATTATTATTGTAATTTACTTTTAGATTTGGGTAGTTTTTGCAACTATTATATCTATTTGCGCAAATACCTCGATGCTTTCCAATCGTTAATACATAAAGCCCGATAAGCATGTCTTGGGTTGGTACGCAAATAGGATCCCCAATAGCGGGAGATAAGAGATTCATATGAGAAAACATAAGTAAACAGGCTTCTGCCTGAGCTTCCAAGGATAAAGGTAGATGAACAGCCATTTGATCTCCATCAAAGTCTACATTGAAACCCTTACACACTAATGGGTGTAAAGAAATAGTACGCCCCTCTACTAAAGTGGGTTGAAAGGCCTGTATGCCTAATCTATGCAGGGTAGGTGCTCTATTTAACAGTACAGGATGTCCCCGCATAACTTCTTGAAGTATTTCCCATACAATGGGTTCTTTTTCCCAATTTTCCTTTTAGCAATCCTTACATTAGAAGTGGCGCGTTTCGTGATTAAATCGCGAATTACAAATAGCTGAAAAAGCTTTATTGCTATCTCTAGAGGTAATCCACATTGATGTAATGAAAGCGAAGGACCCACAACAATGACAGAACGCCCCGAGTAATCGACCCGTTTCCCAAGCAGAGTCTCGCGAAACCTTCCCTCTTTACCTTCAATTACATCTGAAAGTGATTTGTATACTTTATTGTGACCATCCCTCGTCGGTTGCCCGCGGGACCCACTATCAAGAAGTGTATCCACGGCTTCTTGTACCAATTTTTCCTGGCACATTACTAAATCTGCTGGCGCTAATTCACTTCTTTTTAATAGATAGGAAAGATTGTTGTTCCGACGGATAACTCTCTTATAAAGTTCATTAATGTCTGAAGTCACTACTTTATCTCCAGACCTATAAACAATAGGTCTCAATTCGGGAGGAAGAACCGGTAATAAGCACAAAACCATCCATTCTGGTTCTACATTTGTTTGAATAAAATGTTTCGCCAATTGCATGCGTCTAATCAACAAAACTTTTCTTATTCGTCTTTTTCTATCTTCCCACTCATCTCCACTATACCCCTCGTCTTCTAATTCCTTCCATTCGACCAAAGAATTCTCTATAATAATTCGCAAATCCAAATCTGCTAAGTGTTCTCTAATAGCACCTGCTCCTGTCGCAATTTCCCGATTTCGAAATGTTGCAAAGCCTGGGGTAGAAAAAAGGGAGAAATGCTGTGGTTACAGGATGAAATTTCCTCTTCGAATAAACCTCGTAATCGTAAAAAAGTGGGTTTTTTAGTGCTGGGCCTAGCAAAAGAGAAATCGCCGTATACTAGGCCCTCCAACTTCTTAAGAGGTTTATCTAAAAGATTCGCGATATAACTAGGAAGACCTTTCAAATACCACACATGAGTCACGGGACATGCGAGTTTGATGTATCCCATTTGATATCTTCGTATCCGAGAATCCACAAATTCTACCCCGCATTTTTGGCAAAATCTTTCGTCTTCATTTTCAGCTCCGCTCGCTCGAGAATTGCCACAAGCGCAAATCCCGCTTTTTATGGGTCCAAAGATTCTTTCGCAAAACAATCCATATTTTTTTGGTTTATCGGTTTTATAATGAAAAGTAGAGGGCCTTGTGACTTCGCCAACGACTTCTCCATTAGGTAGGTTTTTGTTAGCCCAAGCCTTTATTTGTTGAGGGGAAACGAGTCCAATTTGAAGTTGTTGATGTTTATATTGGTCAATCATAAAATAGAAATAAGAAAAGAATTTATATTTATTCCGATCAAACTTCCTCCCTATTAACCTGGAAGTTCTTTTCAGATACAAGGTAATGATTCAGTTCTAGAGCCAAAGATCGTAGTTCTCGAACGAGCACTCGAAAAGATTCTGGAGGATCCTCATGATTAGGTATTCTTTTTCCCCAGATCATAGCATTAAGTATTTCTTGGCGAGCTATAAGATGGTCAGATTTATAAGTAAGTATCTCTTGTAAAATATGAGCAACACCAAATCCTTCTAAAGCCCAAACTTCCATTTCTCCTACTCGTTGTCCCCCTTGCTTGGCTCTTCCTCTAACCGGTTGTTGTGTACAAGTGAGTAGGGCCCAGTAGAACGCCCATGAATTTTTTCATCAACTTGATGAATTAATTTTAAGATATAGGACTTCCCTATTAGAATAGGTTGCTCAAAGGGGTCGCCTGTTCTTCCATCAAATATTCTGCTTTTTCCCAGGTACTCGGGTTCAAATACCCATGGATTTTTTTTTCTTTACTGGCTTCATATAATTCTGAAAACACAAGTTTTCTTGAAGCCTCTTGCTCATATCTCTCATCAAAGGGTGCTATTCTATAATGTTTCTTTAGCAGATCCCCCGCTAATCCGAGCGAGCTTTCAAATATTTGTCCCACATTCATTCGGGAGGGTACTCCTAAGGGATTGAAGACCATATCAACGGGTGTTCCATCTTGCAAATAGGGCATATCTTGCCTAGGCAAAATTTTGGAAATGATCCCTTTATTCCCATGTCTTCCGGCTACTTTATCCCCAACTTTGATTTCACATTTCTGTAAAATATATACACGAACCATTATGTCGAGCGGGTCCCTTTGGATCCATTTCACATCGATAACGCGCCCTCTTCCACCTATAGGTAATTTCAGAGAAGTTTCTTTTGAAGTGGAAACCTCAAGGCCAAATATGGCCCGTAATAATCCAGCTTCCGCGATATAAGATGATTCGCTCGCTATCTGAGGCGTTAATTTACCTACTAAAATATCACCAGTTTCTACCCAGGATCCCAACCTAACAACTCCATTTCCGTCCAAATTGCGGAGTAAATGTTCTTCTAGATGTGGTATTTCTTTAGTGATTTTTTCAGCGGAGCCCTGGCTTGTCGTATCCGTCTGAATTTCATATTTCCGGATGTGAAAAGAGGTATAAATATCTTCATATACCAAACGTTCGCTAATTAGTACTGCGTCTTCAAAATTGTAACCTTCCCATGGCATATAAGCTACTAATACGTTTTTTCCTAAAGCAAGTTCGCCCCCAACTGTAGCAGCTCCTTCTGCTAAGATTTGTCCTTTTTTAATGGATTTACCCCGTGGAACCCGGGGTTTTTGGTGCATACAAATATTTTTGTTAGAGCGACGGTGGTTAACTAAAGGAATACTTATAGTCTTCCCACTACTTGATAAAAGTATCTTATGACTATCAGTAGAAATGATCTTTCCCTCGCGTTCGGCTATAATGGAAACCCTCGAATCTAGAGCTGTTTGGCGTTCCAATCCATCCAACAATGCATTTCTCGGACCGAGAAAGCGGAACTGCTTGGCGCTGCATATTAGAACTCATTAAAGCCCGATTCGCATCATTGTGCTCAATAAAAGGAATGAGAGAACCCCCAATAGAAAAATATTGGAAAGGAAAAATACTTCTAACATGAATCTGTTCCCATGCAATAGTCAAGAATTCTTGACGGTATCTAGCCGGAACAACCTGTTCTTCCTGAATACCTTGATTCAAGGACAAAGAATTTCCTGCTGCTATCATATAATATTCATCTCTATTTGGTGATAGATAAACCACCTGTCTCTCTTTTTTTTCTTTTGCTTTCTCAGCAGATATTTCATAAAACGGACTCTCTATGGATCCCCACAAGTGATCAATTCTCGCATGAATTGCTAAGGATCCAGTAAGTCCAACATTGATTCCTTCAAACGTGTCAATTGGACAAATACGCCCATAGTGACTCGGATGAATATCTCGGCTCCGAAAACTTGCGGTTCTCCCCGTCAACCCTCCAGGACCTAAACAACTCACTTTTCACCCATGAACAGTTTGTGTCAATGGATTCGTTTGATCAAAAACTTGAGATAATGGGTATGTGCCAAAAAAGGTCTCATAAGTAGTTATTAATAAAATTGAAGTTGAAGTTGGAGTTACCAAAGTTTGGGGAGTCGGTTTCGATTGACGTATGAATACTCTACGAATAGTTTTTTGAACTGCATGTTGTAAACGACCAAGAGCCAATCCGAATTGATCTTGTAACAGATCTACAACCGAACGAATACGTTTATTTTTCAAGTGATTCATATCGTCATCGTCAAGTATACCCGTTCCAAATTTCATTCCAATCAAATGATCCGTAGCGGCCAATACATCTCGTGGTAACAAGAATGTATTGTTCTGAGGTATATCAAGATTAAGTCTCCGATTCATATTTCGTCGACCAATCCTTCCTTTGTAATTCCTCGCATAAGGACTCTGAAAATACCAGGTCCCCACCTACACAAGCAAATTGTTGATAAAACTCCAAAATAGCTTTTTCTTTTGACTCAATCCTCTTCTTCTCCTTAGCATTCGGGAAAGACAAGAAAATTTCAGGGTAGGAAACATTATCTAGAATTTCTCTTAGATTCGAACCCATAGCTGATGATAGAACTAGAATAGATATCTTTTGTTTTCTACTCACGCGAGCCCATATCCTTTCTTTTTTATCAATTGGTAATTCCGATCTCCCCCAAATCTGATATTATAGTGCCAGTGTAGATAGAAATTCCCTTATGATCTAATTCCGAGCGGTAGTAAATACCAGGACTTAGCAACATTTGATTGATCACAATTCGGTATATTCCATTTATAATAAAGGTTCCTAAGGAATTCATTATAGGAATGTTTCCGATAGAAATGGTTTGCTTTTGCACATCGAAACCAAAAATTAATCTCGCAGATACATATAATTCGGAAGAATAGGTGAGTGATTCATACACAACATCTCTTTCTTTTATCGAGGGTTCTAGCAATTGATATCCTTTCGCAAATAATTGAAATGCAATTTCGTGATCTGGATCTTTAATTGTTGGAAACTTGTCAAGTTCTTCTGCTAAGGCTTGATTAATGAACCTACAAAATCCCTCGAATTGGATCTGACTAAATCCGGGTATTGTGGACATTCCCTCGTTTCCATTCTGGAGCATCTTAATCTTAAGTTTCCTGTTTATCAAAGAAAAATTCCATTATCAGCTCACTCTTCATCAATCCCTCTGGATCGATCTAGCAATCATGGAATCTATATTCTGTTTACTGAATCACATGAAATTCCAGGGAACTCCACATACGTATTTCATATATGTATTTCATACATATGAATAGAGACCATTTGGACGAAAGTTCGAGTTTGTCAGGGGTACAAATGAAATGAAAATGAATTGATAAAACATTCCTAAAAAAAATTCTGCCACTTATACTTTATGTTATGATATTCTAATCAGATTGGATGGCAAAGATTTCTCATTTCATCTCCTTTCTATGAATGTAATAAAGCCGTAATATAATATACTAGAAAGTTTGACTTTACTTCGATTTAGAATAGCGTGCTTACTTTAATTTCTCAAAATAATTTGAGGGTTCTTTTTTATTTTGGATCGGAGTAGTATAATTGCTAGAAAATTGAGTATTTCATTATGGAATTCTAAAATCAAGTAAGTACCTTTTTTAAGTACATGCCAATCTATTTATCCACCTCTCCCCATATCCATGCTTTTCTTTTATCGTAATTTCACTTGGGTAGGCCAAGATAGTAAGGTTATACTCTATATCAGAGCAAATTTCCTTTTTTTATTCAAGATATTTAATTTAATACTTTGAAAAATTAAAGCATGATTCCCCATAGAGATATGTACATAAAGGGGATCTTTGGATAATAATGCTGTTCGGACCTAAAGTTTACCTATACACGGATTAAGCATAAAGTCATAATATTTTATTATGCCATTGAAGGGGGGGAGATAATACCGATTTAAGAGTAGTTCACTACTGCAATAAAAAAAGAGAATTCTAGTTAACGGTTCCAATTTATTCTGAATTTTGCAGCGTGTGAATAGAAATCCACTTTTTCTTCTTTTTCATCTCAATAGAAAGAAATGGGAAGTTTTATTGTGTTAACAATGTATGTTTTAAGATAGAATCTATCGAGAAGAATAATAGAAACTGGATCAAAAAAAGCAGGAATAGATTTTTTGAAAAAGATTGGAAAAAAGTAAGTAGAATTATATTCAAAATAAAAGGGGCTTTTCGTAAGAAAACGTGGATGAATACTTGCTGTTTTCTAGATTTTTGATCGGATTTTTTGGCGGCATGGCCAAGCGGTAAGGCAGGGGACTGCAAATCCTTTATCCCCAGTTCAAATCTGGGTGCCGCCTGATCAATAAAATACTTAGTTTTTTTATAGTGCTGATCGAATTCGATCAATTTTTACTTCGCATAAGTTCGGGCAAGAGAGTAACTGGGCCTGCCGATACTGGGTTTAGAGAAACCATACCATAGTTCTATCCTCAAACTAGGGTTAGGGTTTGTTTTGACGGTAGTGGCCAAAATGGTTATCAATAGGGGTGAGGTAGTGTTTCCTTATTCTTTTATTATATGAATTTGAATTGGTTCTTAATTGAGATTCGATTTGATAATTTTAAAATACGAGGATAAGATGTCAGAAATCTTGGTATCCAAAGAAAGGTCCCTAAGGGGCATTCTTTTTTTTCAATCTAAGATTCAAGAAGGGACTCCACGAAAGAATATCAAGACTTACTAATTATTATACGTTTTTTTATCGTACATCTTATGTTACCTACATACACTAAAGTAAGGACTACTTAATTCTAACGAGAATCAGATTAAATAGGTCGATCAAAAATCAATTTAGGAGTTGTGTTATGGATAAAATCTCTTCCTCTTCATTCTTTCATAGAATGATACAAAGCAAGGCTGCAGGGTTTAGGTCAAAAACAAACATTAGGTAAGGTAGGTATCCAATAAATATTTATCTATCGTTAATTTTATGGTATATTCGGGCGTCCTTTGCTTAAAAAAAGAGTAACAAAAGGAATAAAAAATCTTCCTATTCCCGCTTCTTCTATTCAGGACATCAATCCCGTACTCTTTCTTTTTTAAGGAAAAAAGGGCTATAGTATCGTATTTTTAATGCTCTCTAATTCTACCAGAATTCCTATAAGAATTTGTTAGCAGTAAATTCCTTGAACTGATTGATCCATGACCTTAGGGCGGAATCCCTTTTTGACTCTGTACCCTTGATTCCACTATGATTATTGATCAATAGTAGAATAGAATAATCCCTTCATAGAAATAGGAGACATAATTTAGATGGATATAGTAAGTCTCGCTTGGGCTACTTTAATGGTAGTCTTTACATTTTCTCTTTCACTAGTAGTATGGGGAAGGAGTGGACTCTAGGGATACTACTAATTGATTAAGTAATCAAATTGTTGTATCAATTATTTTCATTAATGGATCATTTTGCATTAATCATTTTGTCAAACGTTATTCTTTAATCTTTTTCTTTAATTTTGTTTCACTCCTGTAAGAAACTCTTGTATTGTAAGTTGTAATGTAAGAAAGAGCCATTATACCAATTCATAATTTCTACTAGAAATGACGAATGGTTAAAAAAAGTTCTATACATAAGAAAATTAGACTTTCTTCCACGGAACTATTCACGGCATATCACACATTTTCCATTTCCTTTTACTTTTTACTATAGTCTATTCTTAATATTATTTTTCTTTCCTTCCATGGATTCTTTGGTCAAGAATTGTCTTAGATTTTTTATTTTGACCTGATTGAAATTAAGTGGATGCAGTGAAAAAAGAAATTGAATTAGACTACTTAACTATTTCAATCTACTAATCTATTCTATGTAGATTCAAAGATAATATAATAGAAAGAATCTAAAGTGTCGTAGAAAAAACTATATGTAGTTCTTTCTACCACACTTTAAGATTCCAACCAGATCCTTTCATTTAAGACTTGGATTTTTTATTTAATCCCTTTTTAATTTCTTCAATGATTAATTGGAATTCCAATTAATTATTTTGGCTGACTGTTTTTACATAAATAATAAGTAAAAAAGAAGTAGGAACTAGAATGAACAGTGCAGTAGCAATAAATGCGAGAATATTGACTTCCATAACCTCTTTATTTTTTATTTTCACAATAACTCGGGATGTAATCCCATGGAGAGGAAAAAGGGGTATCTTGTAAATTCAAGGATAGGGCTTGCATTCTGATAATACTAAATCAATTCAATATTATGAATATCGGATCTATCAAATCAATTCATGGATGAGAGTTATATTTCACGGATGAGAGTTATATAGTATAACATAGGAAGATCCTCTATCCACACTAAGACCAAAATGGGTTTTTTGATTGGATTAGGAATTCCCTCTTTTTTAATCCTTTTCTACTTTTTCTTTTCTATATCTCTAACCCACGAGCTTTCTTAATCTTATACTTTCTTAATCTTATACAATTTCCCTTCCTTTTTCTTATAGTTATACATACAATTATGTATGTATTATATGACCAACTTTCTATGGGTCACATAGACATCCAAATAAGCAGTAGAAGTGAGATGGGGAAAAGAGGTCTGAAATAAAAAGGGAATACGATTTATGTATGGATTCCGGTAAAATACCGGTACTCTATTCCATAAGAGTGGAATAGGAAATTAAGATGAGGATGGTATCATCATAAAGAAAGATAGAGTAGTATAATATCCTAAATTCTACTAATCCACATATCGTATGTGTGTCTTTCTTTATCTTTATCTATCGGGAGTAGTGAAAAAAAATTCCTATATGCCTTCCCTCCCTCTTTAATGAGGGATGCAAAATAAAAAAGTGAAGTAAGGGTGCCCTGTGGGTATTTGATCTTGCTCCCTGCCCCTTTTTTTCATGGACAAAGGAAATATCAATTTCTCCATTCATTGAACCCTAGTTCGGGACTGACGGGGCTCGAACCCGCAGCTTCCGCCTTGACAGGGCGGTGCTCTGACCAATTGAACTACAATCCCCGCGGGGTGTATGGCATACCCATTCTTAAATAGAACCATAAGAAGATTCGATTCGTCTTTCGTACTCTAAGAAATAGACGAATCATATACTACATACCCACATATTATATTATACGTGGGTATAGTGAGAGTGACATAACTAGTATGTCGTGATTTTTTATCACTAAAAATGGATAATAATCCAGCCTTCAATAAGAAAAACTCTTTTGTTTGTAAGAAAGGAATGAGAGAGATATGGATTAGAAAAAAATTCCCTTTTTTCTTTATCTTTTATTTCTATAGATCAGACATTTTATTTTATGGAAGAAAAACAAAAGGATTTAGTTCATACTCACGAAGCCCTAGATTTTTGGTTTAGGCCGAGCTGGATTTGAACCAGCGTAGACATTGTCAACGAATTTACAGTCCGTCCCCATTAACCACTCGGGCATCGACCCAGGAAGAATTTATTCAAGGGTTTTTGCTAATCTATGATTAACCTCCTTTCATAATACTCCCTACCCACAGGGGAAGTCGAATCCCCGCTACCTCCTGGAAAGAGAGATGTCCCGAACCACTAGACGATAGGGCCATATACAACCGCTCGTGATTATACTATAATCATAGTATGAGCAGTTTTTTGGAATTGTCAATATACTCGAAAAGTATAAATAGATCCAAAGCAAAGAGTTTTTCCAACTTTTCTGTTATGTTTTCATCTAGGATTTTTTTAGTTGATCGTTATAGATTAATTCTCCGTGCTTCATTTAGTGTTCAGACCAAAAATGCATCCATCCCGCACTAAGTCATAAAATTCTCTAAAAATATAGAGAAAGTTTCAAAAACAAAGAACAAAAGTGAATCAATTTAGTAGAAAAGTACTCTATCAGATTTGAACCAACGACTTACGTCTTAGCACGAGATTACTCTACCACTAATTTAAAAAGCCCTTTATCGGATTTGAACCGATGACTTATGCCTTACCATGGCATTACTCTACCACTGAGTTAAAAGGGCTTTTTATTTAATTCAAAAATTAGCCACTTGGATTTCCCATTATGGGTCTACTGCATAATGTACATATTATATATATAATATATAGAGATAGAGAGAGAGACATTATGTAGAGATTGTATATGTATATATCGATATCTTGAGAGCTCAAAATAAAATTAATAAAAAAAACATACCCTACATAACATATCCAACTCTTCTTGGTTCAGGGTTTTCCGTTTCCGAAGACTAGTAAAATAGGCGGATCTGGAACCCCAAGGATTCAACGGTATATGGATATGGAAAATATAAGATTTCCGATCCTAGCGGGAAAAGGCGGGGAACAGATACCCAATAGGATATAGGATCCTTGGGAGGAACTTTTGGTAATGGCCTTGATCCTCTATGCTATTTTTTATGTGTTCTTAGTTCTATTGAACTTTTTTCATTCTTTTAAACAAGAATCTAATAAACTAGAATTGAGTCAGTGGAAAAAAGGAGAGAGAGGAAAGTGTTAAATGGAGAGAGTCGACTAATCAGAGACTTTTAGGATCTTCTTTACATCAGGTAAATCTGTCGGCTTGTCCTTTTTTTCTTTAAGTTACGACTCTTTGCTGCTTACTTCTATCAAGCCATAGGGAAAGTCTATGATGAATTTGGAAAACTCATCTCACTCTTACTCTATGGCTCAGACTTAATGGGGGGAGAAAACATCTTCCATAATTTCTTTTTTGTTCAATTCTGGACAAAAAAGAAAAGGAAAAAGGAATTTATAGGGACAGTGTTACCCCCTATATCCCCTAGTTTATATTGTAGGAATAATAAAACAATTTAGCAGTCTGACACACTTACGTCCTTGCAAAGTAAATAATTATTATTGTAGTCGTAACCGTAGAATAGGATCCTAATCAAAATAAATACATTTGGTTCAGGCGCTATTAGCATGGTAAGAAAAGATTTTTTTTACAGACCAGAGGGGCTATCTAAATCCTAAAGTAAAGGCGAGCGATCGAAGTAGAAGTACCAACGGCTCAGTGTCATGAACCTTCTCCATCTGATTCAATAAGGGGGAATTAGCCTTCTTGTCAAATGGCTATCCTTGACAAAGGGTACCATTTATACCATAATCTACAATGTAGCGGGTATAGTTTAGTGGTAAAAGTGTGATTCGTTCTATATAATAACTGAATTTGAAATGATATACTTTAGGCATCCTTCAGTTTTTTATTTTTATATTCCGATGAAAACTTTAGTTCTTATAAAGGATTAAATCCTTTTCCTCTCAATAGCATATTGAGGAAGAATATACATTCTGGCGATTTGTATCCAAAGACTAATTTAAATTGCATCCAAAATAAAAATAGGATTATCAGTACAGAGTCGCGAAGCATAATTTTGCATTGGATTAAGTATTCCAATTTTGAAAATATGAGTAAAGGATCTATGGATGAAGATACAAAAAAGTTGATTTCCAATCGTAACTAAATCTTCTTAAAATAAGGAATAAGGAAGCCAAATAGCTAAAAAAACGATAGTTTTGGTTTACTAGAACCATCCGCATATTGTTTCAGCTCGGTGGAAACCCAATTCTTTTCCTCAGGATCTCTTGAATGAAATTAGGGAACGAAGTAAGTAGATTAGATGGATTTAGATAGAATTTCTATCTCCTACTCTATAAGGATCATCTAGAAAGCGGAGTGCTTTGGTTCCATTCAAATAGAAAAGCTGACATAGATGTTAAGTGGTGAGAATATCCATAAAGGAGCCGAATGAAATCAAAATTTCATGTTCGGTTTTGAATTAGAGACGTGAAAAATAATCAACCAACATCGACTATAACCCCTAGCCTTCCAAGCTAACGATGCGGGTTCCATTCCCGCTACCCGCTCCATTCTGTATAAAAGGAGTATTCTCTTTGTCTAGACATGTTAGAGGCTTGTATTCAAGCCTTTTTTGTCCACTAGTTTTTGGTACTCCAGAGCGGAGTAGAGCAGTTTGGTAGCTCACGAGGCTCATAACCTTGAGGTCACGGGTTCGATTCCCGTCTCCGCACTTAGCAGTCTGTATAAAAGGACTATTCTATTTCTCTAGATATGGTAGAGGGGCGTATCCAACCCTTTTTTATTCATTAGTTCCCGGCCCTAGAGGGCAAAATTGAGCAGTTTGCGAAGTCACTTGCCTTCAAAAAAAGAAGGCGCAAGGCTTCTCCCTACCCTGCAGAAAATAAAAATGAAATGAAAGGGACAGTCTACCTCTCTCTTCCCTTTAAAAAAAGTTTGCCCGTTGTTTGTCTCAGTTAATACCCAATTTTTGGAGCTCTGTTGGCGAGTTCTATTTCTGCCTCCGGAGCGCCCTCTTTTTTTGAGTGGGATGCAAAGGAAGGGTAAGATAGTAAGGGATACGGCACTAGACTAACACCTAATTAATACTTAATTTAATATAAGTAATTAAACAGTTAACTAGACTAAACTTTTTATCATAGTACTTTGATAAATTAAGCGGGCGAGCGGCGGGAATCGAACCCGTATCTTCTCCTTGGCAAGGAGATATTTTACCATTGAACTACGCTCGCTACGGTATATATTTTATAGCGTATATCCGCCTGGGTCGACCTTCTATGTCTGGGTCGACCATTTCATTTCATTTTCTATTATATTAGAGTTTTCCTTTTATTATTATCTGTGAATGAATATTCTAATGGGAATGGAATTTCATAATACTGAAAGAGAAGAGCTAGCAATTCGGAACGCAAATTGCGTTTTAATACGTCTCACTATTCTAATTTTTTAGAAGAAATGGCCTTTATTATTTATTTTTATGGGGTTAATAAATATTAACCAAATTTAATTTAAGAAATGAGAGAATTCAGAATAGCTACGAGAAAGACTAGTCCAATCCATAATGATGTACCGGAAAATACAACATTTTTATTATTTGACCAACCATCAGGAGAAGCAAATACAAGGGGTACACTAATTACTAGGACTGAGGAAGTTGCAATTAATGCAAAAACAGCTAATTGGAAAGCAATAGTCATATTTCTAATCCTCCAAGCTACCATCAAATAAAGTTGACTACATATTTGATCCCTCACTTAAACCAAAATTGTAAAAAATACAAGAAGTAGGAGGGGTTTAATCATGAATCCATTGATTCTTCTCTTTAATTCAAATTTATTACTTAAACCGCTTTTTTATTTGGATATGGGGGTGAGAAGAGATTATTTACTCTTTATTTCACAAGCGGGTATAGCGGATCCTGTATTCGTGTATACAGTATACAGAGATATATCGAAAAGGAACTTGTATCTGATATCTTTCTAGAGGCTAATAAATCTTTTTATTTTTTATATGGCTATGTTCTATTTGTAGGAGTAAAATAAGGATTAGGCTGTGGAGAGATGGCTGAGTGGTTGATAGCTCCGGTCTTGAAAACCGGTATAGTTCTAGGAACTATCGAGGGTTCGAATCCCTCTCTCTCCTTTTGCTTATTGAATACGTTTGTTTCTTTCATTTTTTTCTGTCCCTTATCTTCCTTTCATAAAAAGGAATGAATGGCTCGGCTAGATGGAATAACCGAGCCAGAACAGAAAAAAAAGTAGAACATGTATAAATAAGAAAATCTTAGTTAAGAGGGTTCATGTAAAGAACAGGTTCCAAATCACGATCGATTCCCTTTTCAAAACCTGCTGCAGCAGCTCGGGCTCTTCCTGCATGCCATAAATGGCCCACAAAAAAGAAGAATCCTAGAACAAAATGAGAAGTTGATAACCAACTTCTAGGAGAGACATAATTAACTGCATTGATCTCGGTAGCTACGCCACCCACGGAATTTAAAGAGCCTAAAGGAGCGTGGGTCATATATTCTGCTGAGCGTCGTTCTTGCCAAGGTTGTATGTCTTTTTTCAACCTACTCAAGTCCAAACCGTTGGGGGCCCTTAGAGGTTCTAACCATGGAGCACGAAGGTCCCAAAAACGCATAGTTTCCCCTCCAAAGATAACCTCCCCAGTTGGGGAACGCATTAGATATTTACCTAAACCTGTGGGGCCTTGAGCGGATCCCACATTAGCTCCAAGACGCTGGTCTCTAACTAGAAAAGTAAATGCTTGAGCTTGAGAAGCTTCTGGCCCGGTGGGTCCATAAAACTCACTCGGATAAGCTGTATTATTGAACCATACAAAACAACAAGCGATAAAACCAAAGACAGATAAAGCAGCTAAACTATAAGACAAGTAAGCTTCTCCAGACCATACAAATGCACGGCGAGCCCATGCGAAGGGTTTGGTTAAAATATGCCAAATTCCACCAAATACACAAATAAAACCCAACCATACATGCCCACCAATTATATCTTCTAAATCATCTACACTAACAATCCACCCTTCTCCACCAAAAGGAGATTTTAGTAAATAACCAAATATAACACTGGGGCTAAGGGTAAAATTGGTAATTTTTCTTACATCTCCCCCCCAGGGGCCCATGTATCATATACACCGCCAAAATAAAGAGCCTTGAGTACTAGAAGAAAAGCACCTAGACCTAACAAAATTAAGTGAATACCCAAAATTGTAGTCATTTTATTTCTATCTTTCCAGACATAACCAAAGAATGGAAAAGATTCCTCAAGAGTCTCGGGTCCCAGAAGCGCGTGATAAATGCCACCGAAGCCTAAGAATGCGGAGGAAATTAGGTGAAGTACGCCAGATACAAAGTACGGAAAAGTATCTAGAACTTCGCCCCTGGCCCTACTCCCCAACCTAGAGTAGCTAACTGTGGAAGTAAAATCAACCCTTGTTCATACATGGGCTTTTCTGGTACGAAATGGGCCACTTCAAATAGGTTCATTGCTCCGGCCCAGAATACGATTAATCCGGCATGGGCTACAGGAGCTCCAAGCAGTTTACCGGACAAATTGATAAGTCTGGCATTCCCAGCCCACCAAGCAAAGCCGGTGGTTTCTTGGTCACGACCAGCTAAAACGAAAGTTCCATTAAAGAGCGTTTCCACGTGGTAGAACCTCCTCTGGGAATATAAGATTTTCATGAGGCTGATCCTGAGCTGCCATCCACGCACAAATACCCTCGTTTAAAAGAATATTTTTGGTGTACAAAGTCTCAAATTCAGGATCTTCCGCTGCACGGATTTCCTGGGAAACAAAGTCATAGGCACGTAAGTTCAGAGCCAAGCCAACTACGCCAATAGCACTCATCCATAAACCGGTGACGGGTACAAATAGCATAAAGAAATGTAACCAACGTTTATTGGAAAAAGCAACACCAAAGATTTGGGACCAAAAGCGGTTAGCAGTGACCATGGAATAAGTTTCTTCAGCTTGAGTTGGGTTAAAAGCACGGAAGGTATTTGCACCATCACCGTCCTCAAATAGAGTGTTTTCTACGGCCGCTCCATGAATAGCGCATAGCAGAGCCGCACCTAATACTCCGGCAAGTCCCGTCATATGAAATGGGTTCAACATCCAATTATGAAATCCTTGGAAGAAAAGGATGAATCGAAATATCGCTGCTACGCCAAAACTCGGCGCAAAGAACCAACCAGATTGCCCCAGTGGATAAATAAGGAATACATAAACAAAAACAGCAATTGGACCAGAGAATGAGATTGCATTATAAGGCCGCAATTGAACAGACCGAGCAAGTTCAAATTGGCGTAACATGAAACCTATTAGTGCAAAAGCCCCGTGGAGAGCTACAAAAGTCCATAGACCGCCTAATTGACACCAACGAGTAAAATCTCCTCATGCTTCGGGCCCCCATAGTAGCAACAAAGAGTGTGCTAAACTATTGGCAGGGGTAGAAACTGCTGCGGTTAAGAAATTACAACCTTCCAAATAGGAACTAGCCAATCCATGGGTATACCAAGAAGTTACAAAAGTTGTCCCTGTAAACCAACCCCCTAAAGCGAAATAAGCACAAGGAAAGAGCAATAGGCCAGACCATCTGCAAGGGCCGGTTTTTCGGGATATAATTTTCCAGAAAATGGCCCTTGTACTCACCAGCCCCAGGATTACTGTTAGCTGATGAGGCACCAACTTGATACAGAAATTCCAAGCAAAGTACAAAATATGTAGTACAAGACCATCGTGGCCTATGAGTACAACACTTGGTTTCTAGTGGTTGATGGCGGAAGCAGTTTGTGGTTCATCTGCGTCTATGGGACTCCATTTCCCACAAGAACAGCTGACCAGGATAACTCCTATCTTCGCGAGGCTGCTATCATCATTGCGTAGGTTCCGGGGCTGTCATCGCAATGCTTATCTCCATGCGAGAAATCTGGCCAAGACAATAGCCAGGGACAAGCCAGTGAGTACTTTTGAATGTACTCGCAAACATTATGAACACGGGTATAATATAACAAGGGATAATCATGCTCCGACATATTCTATGATCATACGTCTGTCACGAAATATACGAAGTCCAAGATGCACGCATGCAGGTAAAATATGAGTATGCAATACGGGAGTAGGAATAGAATGCACCGAATCGAGTGTCTGAAGCGACGCCTCGAAAGGATAATAAGATAAATCATGCCTCAGTCGGGCGTCTGAGCAACACCACATAAAGGGCTTATAAAGAATAAACAAATGACAAGCATGCCGCAGTCGGGCGTCTGAGCGACACCACATAAAGGGCTTATAAAGAATAAATAAATAACAAGCATGCCGCAGTCGGGCGTCTGAGCGACACCATATAAAGGGCTTATAAATAATAATCGCAGTGAGTATCCAGGAGGTAGAACCGTCCCAGGGATACTCAATAGTTCAAATAATGTAAATGGTTAGTCCACAATAATAATAATCATAATCCTCATATGTCACAGGTCATAACCAATGATCTAGTTTAGCCGTTTCTCCATCCGAAGAACGTCACTAAAACCCATCTCAGACTGTAGTCCTTTCCCATGGACATGGCTATCCGAATAAATTTAACCTCTGCAGCGGGTGTACTCTTTACCCACGAGTAACGGATTTATTTAGTCCATCGAGACTAATTCCGCCTACGGCCTTTTAATTGAAAAAACGCCTGACCTGCACAGACCAGCTTAACTTACCGGTGTCTGGAATCACCCACGACACCTGTCAAGCAAAACTCTAAGTGGGGAGGCTACAACCTCGACGTAGCATGGGATCAAATTTATATCGCCCGCTCTAAGGGGTGCCCCCTCTCGGTCCCAACCGGAAACACCCATGCCCCCGGACCAGGTGGCATGCCTACCGGATGCATCCGGTATCTTCCACCATGGCCTCTCTGTACGGTGTGTGCTAGGAAGGGGTCGACAACCTACTGAACCGTACCCTACCTGCGGCAGGGAGAAGTGGTAGTATGAAACAAGTATGGGGTTACTGGAACAAGACTCGATCTACGACCGACTCAGGAGGTTCAAGTATTCCCTGTATGATTAGCATAACAAATATATCTCCACTCACAGATAGAATCACCGCTCATCATACCTCATCATGCCATACCGGACACACTCGTCTCGACGAGGAACTAGGGACAAGCTCGTGTCTACCCAAGACCACGACTTTCCCGGCTTCCTGCCGGTATGCATGAAAAGCTCACGAGGATGATCACTATCACCAGCATATCCATTTCTAACAGCAAAGAACCTCATTATGCACACACGCGTATGATTCTATCGTCACATAAAATAACTTATGCTCCAAGTCAAGGTGGTGTTGTAACCGTATCAACAACACCCGAAAATATTATGCCAGGGGTCAGAATGCTTGCCTTCAGGTTGTGTAGAGGAAGTGTGCATTCCAAAACTTTTTGAAAGTTTTCCTCTCTCTCCATTTCCTATTTTGAAAAATATTCAAATAACATATATTTCAAAAACAGTACAAAAAGTTGTCCTAATTATTTTTGAAATAAATCTTAAAATAAACTATATGAAATTTGAGAGAGGTAGGAAAAAGAATCAACTCATTTGGAGTTTTATTTTAAAAGATATAGCCAGTCAAAGTTTAGTCAAAGTTCTGGTTTTAATAAAATCAGAAAAAGGAAACGTTTCGGGGGAAAATACGCTTTCGAAGCAGAGGAGACGTACTCGAGGCTTTTTATGCTTTCACTTATCCAGAGTGGACGGGCGCGTGGGTCACTGACAGTGGGTCCAGCGGGCCCACTGGTCAGGTTTGACTAGTCCCATCTCCCTCCCCTTCCTCTGCCCGAGCGGAGGCGGGACTCCGGCGATCGCCGTCGACGAACGGCAGCTCCCCACGGGGCCCCGAGGGCAGGGATGGATCCGCCAGCCCAGGGCGGTCCTCCCGGTGGGCGCTAGGCAAGTGGGGACGGAGGGAGTCGCCGGCGGTGAGCTCCACGGCAGAGGAGGCTTCGGGTGGTTTGGGGGTTTCGGGCTATGGTGGTTTCCGATCGAGGCTGAGGCGCTGGGCAGCTCCGCAAGATCAAGGGGAAACGGGTGGTGGTGTTGGATGGGCGGGGGAAGGTCTGGTTGCGACGAACGGCACCGGAAGGCGGCGGCGGCCGAACCGGCCAGAGTCGGGGAAGACGGCTACCAACCGCCGATTGCTTGCTGAGGGGGTGCTATGGGGGTGGCCTGGGGTCGCATGAGTGCTCGGAGGAGCTCGGGGCCTCCTTACATAGGCGTTCGAGGTTGGTCCCGCGGCGGCCGTGGATAAGAACGCCAGGGACCGCCGTTCTGTAGCTGCAGGGCGACGTGGCGGCGACGAGCGCGTGCTGACGGGCTCCAGGATAAGCTCGAGCTACTCCCGGGGGCAGCTGGCGCGCTGGTGTGGCTCGGGCGGCGCCGTCCAGGGCAGAGGTTGTCGGGGTGCCGGTGGCGGCTTGCGGTGGCGGCGCTGTAGAGCGCCAGGAGGGGGCCAGGGCGGCTCTGCGGCAAGGGAGGGGTCGGGGCACGGCGGCTGCGAGCGGGAAGGGTCAGCACGAGCGCGGGGTGGGTGGCAGCGAGACGCGGCGGCTCGGTGCACGCGCGTGCAAAACGTGCGCTCTGGGCGCGCCCAGAGCACGCACGGGACGTGCTCGACGTAATGCCAGGGCAGCCTAGAGTGCCAGAGCGAGGCTGGCAATTAACAGGACTAGTTTAGGGCTAGCAAGGGGTTTAATGGACATGGTGGTTAGGTCAGGGGATCAAGTTCACAAAGCAAACTAATAATCATGCCAAATCTGCCCATGCACTCCAGGTGTTCGTCAGAATGCTAAGTGCATCTAGGCAACTCTTGGAGTGGCCAAAAACTCCAGATCAGGGTCTCTCTAGGTATAGGTGATGATGGCAAGATCATTTGGACAAAACCAGAAACTTGCTAGTGCAAAAATTTGAGAAAACCAATTTTGGGTAGAAACTAAAGGCTATTAACTCATGAACCAAAAATACTGCAATGGGTCCACTCTCTTGGACTTAAGGGTTTTGTAGGGAGGACTACAAGCAGGAAAAAGCTCATGGGCACTAGAGCAAAATAAATTTGGGTTGCAGTACAAATCACCAAACCGGAGCAGAATGAAGATGAGGTTGATTCACTCAAATATTTCAAAGAACACCAATGGGTTTTTTCATAAAGATTAATCATGTGCATCCACTGACATCTCGAAACACTTGGAAGAATTTTTAAAAGAATATTTAAATAGGTTGTAGTGCAAAAATACCTACTGGACCAGATTTGAAAAGTTGATGTAGAGCTCAAAATCTCCAATAACCAAAAGATATCTTTGCATAAAAGTGATGTGGAAACATCACATGACATCCCCAAATTTTGGTGAAAATTTTAAATGCATTAATCAAATGGTTGCTGTGCAACAGAGGCCCCAATTCTATGAAAAATCATTTTAAAAGAATAAAGCTCATGAAAAACAATTATGCAAATAAATCCACTGATAAAGAATTGTTTTATAGAGAGAGTACACAAGTCCAATAATAATTTTGGAAGGTTTCCACTTGAGGTAAAACTCCACAATACTAAAGAAAAGGGAGGTTCTGAAATCAAGAGATAAATCCAGACAAATGGAAAAGTTTAATGTCCTGGCAAAATTTTAATTATAAAACAAGGTCAAAATTTTGGGGCGTCACAACACTACCCGCCTTAAGAAAAATCTCGTCCTCGAGATTTGTTAAAAGCTGTTTTGAACAAACATCGCTCTCACCAAAAGAAATCATTCTACTATGCAATAAACTGTGGCTACAGTGAGAGGGCAATAAGTGGAGTAAAACTACAGTGTGGTATACTGGCGTTGCGTGGAAAAATCCATGGTTGGGGAAAACGAGATATTTCTACGTGGATACAAAAATCTAAATTACTAAAATACACTGGTCGTACCCGAGAGCACAGTGCTCCCTCTGGCTGACAGGTGGACCCGGGGCCCACTGTCGGCCTCTTCTTCTACCTCTGGCTCTCTCTTCTTTCTCTCTCTTGCGAGCTTTCCCGCGCTTTCTCCACCGGCGACGTCTAGCACGTAGGGCATCTAGGCCGTACTGCGGTAGTGCGCAGCGTGCTAGCTGCCAGTGCAGCGTGCACTCACCTCGCGGGCCAGTGCACTGTCGGCACTGCTCGCGGATTCGCCTCCGAACACCGGCGATTGAGCGACGAGCGGCGCTGGTGGACCTCGCCCACCGTACACCGATCTCGAGCTATAAAATGATCGCGGTGCTCCTTTCTTCTCCCTCACACCTGGCCTCGCTTCTACTTCTCCTTCTTTCTCCTCCATTGCTGCTTGCAGGAGCTCGAGACGAGGCTCTAATGGCGGAGGTGATGCCGGACTGGTACGTGGTCCTGATGTGTGGAGGTTTGGCGACGTTGCAGGGGTTCTCCGTGCTCCTGTGTGCGATGATCCTGGATGATCGTCGTGATGCTGCCGCTCAAGTGTTAGCTCTTCGCGGTGGCGGCGATCACGAGGATTAGGTGCGGCATCGAGTGCTAACTGCTGTCGGTGTGCTGGGGCAACTCGCGCCTGAATGATTACTCACAAATCTCTCTTACTGAGGCTGTGGTGTCCTCGGGTGTGACTAGTTAGGTGCAAAATGTGTACGAGGGTTTGTAATTAGCGCACGAGGTCGAGAGGTTGTGGTTGTGAGTCTGCCGTTGCGTGAATAAAAATCTACGTCGCGAAGAGGCATATGCTGCAGCAACTCAGGGAAAGAAATGTCACTACAAAATTTATCGCGAGTGAAAATTAGTTAAATCAAAATTAACAGCAGTAAAACTGCTCACATAATTGAAACCAAATATTTGATCCGTCACACAAATTTTGGATACCACGTACAAGTTACAGCACATAAATAAAAACTGGGATAATAAACATAGCGGTGTCGTCGATAATAAAACAGGCAAAAGGACCTGGTCCTGAGAAAACGTCTCTGGTACTGGGGCGCACTCTTCTTCTATCGGGGGAAGCGGGTTGACCAGTCGATGAATGCGTCTCTCCTGGTCAGGCCTCAGTGGTCTGCCAATAGCGATCTGAGGATTTAAATCAGCGAGGCTCTGGAGATAACCCATTACCCGCTGAGTCAAACGTTCCTGAGCGACAACATACTGGGCAAGGTTGGCCAGAACTGGGTCTCTCTCAATTCGTCCACCGGGAAAAGATGCTACTTCTCCGGGTGCTGCACGACTCGGAAAGTAATAATACCCTCGCTCGCTGGCATAGGGTACCGTGAATCGAAGACGAGCGAGCGCTTCGTACGCAGCAGCTTCTATGGCCATATGCGGAGTCGGCATGGATTTCCCCACGAAAGAGACTTCCGTTGGGTCTTGGTTTGGGTTGGCGGGAGGGATGTGCACCACTGCCCAATATTTCGAGGTGGATGGGGTGATCCTTGATTTGAGCAACTCGTACTGGGGTGGATGGATGGCACTCATGGTACTGCAGGTAAAGTCCCACAATAATTTAACAAAGCTACCTGGGATTGCGTCTGGAGTTCTCAGATAAATACTGGGGGTCGGCATGGCAAAGAAATGGCTGTGAGCGTTGCGCACAAGGTGAGGGGTACTTGGCAAGGTCACGGGGTGGCCTTTTATATAGCATTGGGGCTGGGTTATTTACCGTGGTGAAGGGTAACTAGTTGTTGGTTCTGTTCCATGGGTCGGGGTCAAAGCCACAGATACACATATCTCATAAATGTGACACATTACTGTGGGTGTCGTCGGGGTTGGTCTTGGTAGCTGCGCCCGGGATTTAAAGATGTAACTGTACACTGACGTACTTATGCATGGCTACTATTCAAAAATAGGGGCGCACAAGCAGACATCATCTAATAATGGTGATACAGGATCGGACAATTACAGGGCGTAGAAATATTAAGGCTCGTTACTACTCGAGCGACTTAGTCTACTTCGTTAATATCTAAGCGGGCTTGCCTTGCGGACGTCGAGGCTTCTCCACGGGTTTCACCATCGGGATTAGCCGGATGAGGTTGAGGGGCTGCAGGGTCGGGGTAGCGATGATGACCATCACGGGGGTTGCTGGCCACAATCCCGTTGGAGTGTGTTCCCAAAAGGCGACGAAGCACTTCTGGGGACACCAAAGTATCTTGGCCGATGGCTGGGGCAGACCGCAAGGACTCGATCGAGTGTCCGAACAGCACGACTGGGTTGTCGGCGTCGGGCTCCTCTTCTCCTCTCGCCGGGGCTCGGCGAATCAGTTCTCCACGAGCTGCGATCAGATCAAGGGTGATTTGATCGAACAGTTCCTCCAGTGCGCTTACATAGCGCACCAGATGCAATAGTGCAGGATCCGTCTCGTGATCTCCGTTGGCAACCTGGGGCGGCCTACCATACCCGTCACGGCTGGGGTAGTATTAGAACGAGCGACAGTTAACTCTGGGCGACAAGTGCCGGAGTTGAACTATAGCCTCTCTAGCTGCCGTTGGATGGCTTGTGGCTCAAAGGAAGTTGTCCTTCCAGTGAACCTGTAGGGGCGTTCTGGTGATAGACCCCTACCATAGATGTGTATAGTTGCCCAAAATTGACGGCTCTCACCGCTCATGGGTCCTTGGTACACAACATATTCTGGGGGCTCTTCTAATGCATAGGCACGGCGGTTGAGGTTTGCGAGCACGGTCACAAAACGTCCAAGGTTGGTTGCTGTGGTCTCATTGTGAACAATGGGGCCAGACATCGTGGCTTGGTTTGGGAAAGAGGCTATGCTATGCTGTGTTGAGGCTAGCGTGCCCTTTTTATAGAAAAAGGGGACGGAGTCTTCCTTCGCACGCTTGCGAATGAGACATGTTAGGTGTCGGTCACTGGCGCGTGATCGACAGGCTAGGCTGATAGGTTGGGCACCGACTGCCAAAAGCGTCGGGGTCACTATGTGGCTATCTTACACGAGAAGCTTGGTCGGGGTTGGGTTAAGGTCTGGTGGGTTGGTTAACCTAGGTTTTTTGACCTGGCTAAGATAGGATTAGTCAATGGTCAGCCTGGCTCTGATACCAAGTTTGTCAGGGCCGGTTTTTCGGGATATAATTTTTCCAGAAAATGGCCCTTGTGCTCACCAGCCCCAGGATTACTGTTAGCTGATGAGGCACCAACTTGATACAGAAATTCCAAGCAAAGTACAAAATATGTAGTACAAGACCATCGTGGCCTATGAGTACAACACTTGGTTTCTAGTGGTTGATGGCGGAAGCGGTTTGTGGTTCATCTGCGTCTATGGGACTCCATTTCCCACAAGAACAGCTGACCAGGATAACTCCTATCTTCGCGAGGCTGCTATCATCATTGCGTAGGTTCCGGGGCTGTCATCGCAATGCTTATCTCCATGCGAGAAATCTGGCCAAGACAATAGCCAGGGACAAGCCAGTGAGTACTTTTGAATGTACTCGCAAACATTATGAACACGGGTATAATATAACAAGGGATAATCATGCTCCGACATATTCTATGATCATACGTCTGTCACGAAATATACGAAGTCCAAGGTGCACGCATGCAGGTAAAATATGAGTATGCAATACGGGAGTAGGAATAGAATGCACCGAATCGAGTGTCTGAAGCGACGCCTCGAAAGGATAATAAGATAAATCATGCCTCAGTCGGGCGTCTGAGCGACACCACATAAAGGGCTTATAAAGAATAAACAAATGACAAGCATGCCGCAGTCGGGCGTCTGAGCGACACCACATAAAGGGCTTATAAAGAATAAATAGATAACAAACATGCCGCAGTCGAGCGTCTGAGCGACACCACATAAAGGGCTTATAAAGAATAAATAAATAACAAGTATGCCGCAGTCGGGCGTCTGAGCGACACCACATAAAGGGCTTATAAACAATAATCGCATTGAGTATCCAGGAGGTAGAACCGTCCCAGGGATACTCAATAGTTCAAATAATGTAAATGGTTAGTCCACAATAATAATAATCATAATCCTCATATGTCACAGGTCATAACCAATGATCTAGTTTAGCCGTTTCTCCATCCGAAGACCGTCACTAAAACCCATCTCAGACTGTAGTCCTTTCCCATGGACATGGCTATCCGAATAAATTTAACCTCTGCAGTGGGTGTACTCTTTACCCACGAGTAACGGATTTATTTAGTCCATCGAGACTAATTCCGCCTACGGCCTTTTAATTGAAAACACGCCTGACCTGCACACACCAGCTTAACTTACCGGTGTCTGGAATCACCCACGACACCTGTCAAGCAAAACTCTAAGTGGGGAGGCTACAACCTCGACGTAGCATGGGATCAAATTTATATCGCGCGCTCCAATGGGTGCCCCCCTCTCGGTCCCAACCGGAAACACCCATGCCCTCGGACCAGGTGGCATGCCTACCGGATGCATCCGGTATCTTCCACCATGGCCTCTCTGTACGGTGTGTGCTAGGAAGGGGTTGACAACCTACTGAACCGTACCCTACCTGCGGCAGGGACAAGTGGTAGTACGAAACAAGTATGGGGTTACTGGAACAAGACTCGATCTATGGCCGATTCAGGAGGTTCAAGTATTCCCTGTATGATTAGCATAACAAATATATCTCCACTAACAGACAGAATCACCGCTCATCATACCTCATCATGCCATACCGGACACACTCGTCTCGACGAGGAACTAGGGACAAGCTCGTGTCTACCCAAGACCACGACTTTCCCGGCTTCCTGCCGGTATGCATGAAAAGCTCACGAGGATGATCACTATCACCAGCATATCCATTTCTAACAGCAAAGAACCTCATTATGCACTCACGCGTATGATTCTATCGTCACATAAAATAACTTATGCTCCAAGTCAAGGTGGTGTTGTAACCGTATCAACAACACCCAAAAATATTATGCCAGGGGTCAGAATGATTGCCTTCAGGTTGTGTAGAGGAAGTGTGAATTCCAAAACTTTTTGAAAGTTTTCCTCTCTCTCCATTTCCTATTTTGAAAAATATTCAAATAACATATATTTCAAAAACAGTACAAAAAGTTGTCCTAATTATTTTTGAAATATATCTTAAAATAAACTAGATGAAATTTGAGAGAGGTAGGAAAAAGAATCAACTCATTTGGAGTTTTATTTTAAAAGATATAGCCAGTCAAAGTTCTATTTTTAATAAAATCAGAAAAAGGAAACGTTTCGGGGGAAAATACGCTTTCGAAGCAGAGGAGACGTACTCGAGGCTTTTTATGCTTTCACTTATCCAAAGTGGATGGGCGCGTGGGTCACTGACAGTGGGTCCAGCGGGCCCACTGGTCAAGTTTGACTAGTCCCATCTCCCTCCCCTTCCTCTGCCCGAGCGGAGGCGGGACTCCGGCGATCGCCGTCGACGAACGGCAGCTCCCCACGGGGCCCCGAGGGCAGGGATGGATCCGCCAGCCCAGGGCGGTCCTCCCGGTGGGCGCTAGGCAGGTGGGGACGGAGGGAGTCGCCGGCGGTGAGCTTCGCGATGGAGGAGGCTTCGGGTGGTTTGGGGGTTTCGGGCTATGGTGGTTTCCGATCGAGGCTAAGGCGCTGGGCAGCTCCGCAAGATGAAGGGGAAACGGGTGGTGGTGTTGGATGGGCGGGGGAAGGTCTGGTTGCGACAAACGGCACCGGAAGGCGGCGGTGGCTGAACCGGCCGGAGTCGGGGAAGACGGCTACCAACCGTCGATTGCTTGCTGAGGGGGTGCTATGGGGGTGGCCTGGGGTCGCATGAGTGCTCGGAGGAGCTCGGGGCCTCCTTATATAGGCGTTCGAGGTTGGTTCCGCGGCGGCCGTGGATAAGAACGCCGACGACCGCCGTTCTGTAGCTGCAGGGCGACGTGGCGGCGACGAGCGCGTGCCGACGGGCTCCAGGATAAGCTCGAGCTGCTCCCGGGGGCAGCTGGCATGCTGGTGTGGCTCGGGCGGCGCCGTCCATTGCAGAGGTTGTCGGGGTGGCGGTGGCGGCTTGCGGTGGCGGCGCTGTAGAGCGCCAGGAGGGGGCCAGGGCGGCTCTACGGCGAGGGAGGGGTCGGGGCATGGCGGCTGCGAGCGGGAAGGGTCAGCACGAGCGCGGGGTGGGTGGCAGCGAGACGCGGCGGCTCGGTGCACGCGCGTGCAAAACGTGTGCTCTGGGCGCGCCCAGAGCATGCACGGGACGTGCTCGACGTAATGCCAGGGCAGCCTAGAGTGCCAGAGCGAGGCTGGCAATTAACATGACTAGTTTAGGGCTAGCAAGGGGTTTAATGGACATGGTGGTTAGGTCAGGGGATCAAGTTCACAAAGCAAACTAATAATCATGCCAAATCTGCCCATGCACTCCAGGTGTTCGTCAGAATGCTAAGTGCATCTAGGCAACTCTTGGAGTTGTCAAAAACTCCAGATCAGGGTCTGTCTAGGTATAGGTGATGATGGCAAGATCATTTGGACAAAACCAGAAACTTGCTAGTGCAAAAATTTGAGAAAACCAACTTTGGGCAGAAACTAAAGGCTATTAACTCATGAACCAAAAATACTCCAATGGGTCCACTCTCTTGGACTTAAGGGTTTTGTAGGGAGGACTACAAGCATGAAAAAGCTCATGGGCACTAGAGCAAAATAAATTTGGGTTGCAGTACAAATCACCAAACTGGAGCAGAATGAAGATGAGGTTGATTCACTCAAATATTTCAAAGAACACCAATGGGTTTTTGCATAAAGTTGAATCATGTGCATCCACTGACATCTCCAAACACTTGGAAGAATTTTTAAAAGAATATTTAAATAGGTTTTAGTGCAAAAATACCTACTGGACCAGATTTGAAAAGTTGATGTAGAGCTCAAAATCTCCAATAACCAAAAGATATCTTTGCATAAAAGTGATGTGGAAACATCACATGACATCCCCAAATTTCGGTGAAAATTTTAAATGCATTAATCAAATGGTTGCTGTGCAGCAGAGGCCCCAAATCTATGAAAAATCATTTTAAAAGAATAAAGCTCATGAAAAACAATTATGCAAATAAATCCACTGATAAAGAATTGTTTTATAGAGAGAGTACACAAGTCCAATAATACTTTTGGAAGGTTTCCACTTGAGGTAAATCTCCACAATACTAAAGAAAAGGGAGGTTCTGAAATCAAGAGATAAATCCAGACAAATGGAAAACTTTAATCTCCTAGCAAAATTTTTATTATAAAACAAGGTCAAAATTTTGGGGCGTCACACCATCCTACAAAAACGAAACGGTCCCTTTGTAACCAGTCATAAGAAGACCAATAGGAGCTATACTTGATGTAAAGAAGATCCTAAAAGTTTCAATTGGAAGGGTACGAATTCTGCACTTATAGCTTCGATAGGATTTCTTATAATTTGGATTTGTTATTTTGGTATAAATCTATTAGGAATAGGCTTACATAGTTATGGTTCGTTTACATTAACACCTAAATGATTACATAAAATAAAACCTTCATGAATTGAAGGTTTTTACTTTTATGTTTTATTTGAGAACCCCTTGAACGCCTTCTCAAAGGGTTCTCAAAAATTCGAGATAGATCTAATTATACTTTTTTACTTATTTCTGCATTAATAGAGCAGACGAGTAAAAAAAAGCAAACCTATTTAGGATAATAATTGGATAAGAGAGCCTCTACCCTGTCAATGGATAGGGAGAGAACAAAATCTGGATAAATACCAATTCCTATTACTGGTAAAAAGATACAGATTAAAATAAAGAGTTCTCGTGGTCCAGAATCCACAAAATTTGCGTTTGGAACATTAAATAGCTTGTATCCATTGAAGATCTGGCGTAACATAGATAATAAATAAATAGGAGTTAATATCATTCCAATTGCCATTACAAAAGTAATTAGTGTTTTTGGCATTAACAGAAATTTTGGACTAGTAATTAGTCCAAAAAATACTACTAATTCTGCGACAAAACCACTCATTCCTGGTAAGGCAAGAGAAGCCATTGAAAAGCTACTAAAAATGGTAAAAAATTTAGGCATTGGGATAGATATTCCCCCCAGTTCTTCGAGATAAACAAGATGCATTCTATCAGAAGCGGTTCCTGCCAAGAAAAAAAGTGTAGCACCAATAAATCCATGGGATAATATTTGTAAAATAGCTCCATTGAGTCCAATGTTGGTTATGGAACCAATTCCTATAATTATGAAACCCATGTGAGATACAGAGGAATAAGCTATTCTTTTTTTGAAATTTCGTTGACCAAGAGAAGTTGAAGCTGCATAGATTATTTGGATCGCTCCTATTATTACTAACCAGGGCGAAAATAGATAATGAGCATGAGGTAACAATTCCATGTTGATCCGAATCAATCCATATGCTCCCATCTTTAATAATATTCCTGCTAAAAGCATACATGTACTATAATGTGCTTCCCCATGGGTATCTGGTAACCACGTATGTAGGGGTATAATCGGCAATTTGACAGCATAAGCAATAAGGAAGCCAAAATATAAAAGTATTTCCAAGGTTGCAGGGTATGATTGATTAATTAATATTCCAAATCTAATCCTGGTTCATTGGAACCATATAAGCCCATACCCAGAACTCCGATTAAGAAAAAAATGGAACCGCCTGCAGTATACAAAATAAACTTTGTAGCTGAATATAGACGCCTCTTCCCCCCCACATGGATAAAAGTAAGTAAACAGGAATTAATTCTAATTCCCACATGATAAAAAAAGTAAAAGGTCTCGTGAAGAAAATAATCCTATTTGACCACTATACATTGCGAGCATCAGGAAATAGAATAATCGTGAATTCCGTGTAATTGGCCAAGCTGCTAAAGTAGCTAAAGTAGTGATAAATCCTGTCAATAAAATAGATCCTAATGAAAGTCCATCGATTCCCAATCTCCAGTGGAAATCGAAGACATCTATCCATTTATAATCCTCCTTTAATTGGATTAAGGGATCCTCTAGTTGGAAATGATAACAGAACGCATAAGTCATTAGAAGGAATTCTAATAAACAAATAGATATAGTATACCACCTAACGACTTTGTTTCCCTTATGAGGTAAAAAGAAAATTAATGAACCTGCAAATATCGGCAAAACAACAAGTATTGTTAACCAAGGAAAATAACTCATGATAAAGTGATAAAGACAAGATACGTTTTGACCAGAAAAGCCCGTGCTCGATTATTTCGAGCACAGGCTTCTTCGGCAAAGAGGAATCAGACGATTCGAGTGAAGTTTTTTGTAACGTATCAATAAGATAGAGCCATGCTACGTGTTGTTTCAGGCCCTAAATAAACACGGACACTTAAAAAATCTGTCGGGCAGGCAGATTCACATCTCTTACAACCCACACAATCTTCGGTTCTCGGCGCGGAAGCAATTTTCTTGGCTTTACATCCATCCCAGGGTATCATTTCTAATACATCTATTGGACAAGCTCGTACACATTGAGTGCATCCTATACATGTATCGTAAATTTTTACGGAATGTGACATGGGATCTATAAATTTTTCTTTTCAACATAAATTTTTTCGATCTGGTAAAAATGAAATTAGTACTATAATGAGTCATATGTATTGTAGACAATCAAATAGATCATTTTCTTCTTTAGGAATTCTACCAAGGGCTATAGTCATAGTGATCCTCCTATTCAATTACTTCAACCATTTCCGAGCACCTCATATCACTTTCCAAGGCATATGATAGTTTTATTATCTGTGGACGATTTCTTTGTCGTTCAATGCCCTTTTTCAATGGTCTCGAAGAGAGAAATTTCCCATTTTTATCTATGGAGTCACAGTCACAACCGAGGTCGTGGTAAATCCATGAATTTGATTCGATTTGTTTTTCTTATAATATTTGTTTTTCTTATACTATAGAAATAGAAATAAATTGTTTTTCTTATACTATAGAAAGAAATAAACCTTTGAATTCAGCATTATTCCAAGACTCCTATTTCAAAGTCTATCTTTTAAGGGAAAAATGAAAATAAAAGTAACCCTTCTTTTCCCACTCCCTCTCTATTGCATGGGTGGAAGAACTAAAATAGAGGATTCTAAAAAAAATGGACCTTCGAAATCCAATTTTATGTGTAGCGCAAAGGAGTTGCGATTTCTTCTTATTCCTATAGAACATCTAGTAACAAGAATATGAAATCGTAAATAGCGAAAAATTCTTGTCTTGCGCGGTCTAAGTCTAAGGAAATAAAAAAAATTCGCTTATACAATTTCATCTACATCGAATTTATATATCAGAATAGCGGATAGAGGCATCATTAAAGGAGTCAGGTCTACTTACTTTATGGTTCTTTCCAATTTTATGGTGGATTTGATAAGAACCCTTTTTGCTTTCTTGATAAATAATCGACAAAAAAGCGTTTTTTATATAACCTGCTTGTTTTATTATAATTATAACAAGTCCTATATGGAAATGCCCGCTAAAGAGAAAATCTATTTGATTGTCTCTCGGCCAATATCGATTTTTAGAAAGAAAAAACAAGAATTTTCTTCTTTTTTATTAACATTAAGAAAAAAGAATATAATTAAAATGGAATTGGCAATATAATTTTTATAGACTTTTGAAAGAAAAAAAGGGGTTTTTTTGCAACCGTTATTTCTTATTTCTTGCCTATATCATATCACGGAAACCTTTCGCTTTGGAACGTGGAGAGATGGCTGAGTGGACTAAAGCGGCGGATTGCTAATCCGTTGTACAATTTTTTTGTACCGAGGGTTCGAATCCCTCTCTTTCCGCTCCCTTGGATCATTTGGGACTTTCGAATTGGAAAGAATTCTGACCCCCGGATTTTCTCATAGATAAATGTACGAAACAAATCCAATAAGAAAAAAAAACTAAATTTTTACTCCTCGCGTCCAGGATTCCGTCCTGGGTCATTAGATAAGAATCCAAAGATAAAGAGTGAAACAAAGAATATCACTACTGTATAAACAAAAAGTTTGAGAGTAAGCATTACATAATCTCCAAGATTTTTTTTAAGGAATAGATTACCAGTTTTTCCTTACCACACGGATCCACTAGGATGGTTTTTTTATACCTAAAAATGCAAAAAAGAATTCTTGAAAAAAATTGCAAGAATTATTTTATAATAAGCACTCTTATCAATAGCAAAAATAGGGTTAGGTGGTTAGGTATTGTGTAGGTACCTGCTCAACCTAGGTGCAGGGGAGTAGAAAGGCTGATCCAAATTTATTGCTGTAGCTACCCATTCAATGTAGACGAATTTAAATTTTAGAATCGAAGGTTCATAATATAAAAGTATAAAACTTCTCGGCTTTTACCCTTTTTTAAATTTTTTGGAATGAACACATCATTCAATTTGGCATACAGAGTACTAAAGATTTCATCGAAAACTTACAGCAGCTTGCCAAACAAAGGCTAATAGAAAAAAGAATAGAGGTATAACAGGCATAATATCCACGATTGGATTGAAAATAGCATAAGCTTCGGGTAATTTGGCAAAGAAAAAACTAGTAGGATAAAGAACAGAATTAAAATAGATACAGGTTAAACTAAGTATATTAGGCATAACAAGCATTTCATTCTTGTAGAGTAAATAATTGGATTTTTCTTCAGTTATTTTTTTAAGGGAAAGAAGGAAAAGGCAGATTCAAAATCCTTTTTCTTCGGACTTTCCCAAACACAAAATACCTCCTTGTATTTGCACTCTCAAATGAGAGTGGAATAAATTCGACTTTCATATAATATCTTAATAGAATTCCATGTAATGATCAATGCATTTTTTTGATTCTATATTATCTGCATGTGTAGAATACTAGCAAGAGAATATCCCTCCTTTTTTATGTAATTGAAATGGTATTGACGAATAACAAATAAACATACTAGTGTTTATTAGTGTCGCATAAAACCCGAAATGGGGCGTGGCCAAGTGGTAAGGCAGCGGGTTTTGGTCCCGTTACTCGGAGGTTCGAATCCTTCCGTCCCAGATTGTTTCTGATGAAACAAACGGTGAAATCATATAGTATTCCGTATGAAACAAAAGTTTATTAAAGAGAATAATGATATCTTATTCTTTCTCAGAAAACATAATAAAGTCTTAAGTCCAGTCAAATTGACTATCTTTATTTTCATGAAAAAATGGGATCTATCAAGCACATTCATGATATGCCTCTACTATAAAATCACTTAGTCATATTTTTTTCTTCCTTTTGGTATTCGAGTTGAAGAAGTACGAGAATTCTATAACTACCAAAAACTTTCAATCTTTTCATTGGAATAGTTTATTTAGTTATTATATTTAATTGTTTTTGGTACTGAAAAAATATATTACTACTAGAATTCTAATTCTAGTAATTAAATTAATTAAACTTTTTTGGAGGTTGATAGTTTATTTATTGAGGAAGAGTCAATCCTTCTTTTCTCACTTCAAGATTGATCATCTCGAGCCATCCGTTGAGGGTGGAAATTTAAGAATAAATAAGTTTTAAGCAAACTTGTTTAGTCGTCTTTTTCAAACTATGTTTCATTCATATGATAGAATTTTAATATGGGTTTAAATAAATTGGATCTTGGCGGAGGCTTCCCGGATAAATACTTACTTTCTTTTATCCATATTGCTCCATAGATAGCAAGTTTTAATTAGTATAAAAAAACTAAACCAATGACTATTCATGATTCCATCCATATTGGATCAATTCTCTATACCACTTTGCAATGAAAAGAGGAATGTTTGTTATGGTAAAACTTCGTTTAAAACGATGTGGTAGAAAGCAACGTGCGACTTGAAGGACATGATCGATTGTGGATTTTTCTATCCATCATTTTCCATAGTAATGAAAATGCTCTTGGCTCTACATAGCCTATTCTATTCGTTCCGAACCAAATTTGCACTGGGTTTAAGTAACATAGTACACGATGGAGCTCGAGAGGACATAATTTTTTTTATCAAGGGAAAGAATCTAGGGTTAGTGAAAACTAATAAATTAGGCCAACTTTGTCAGTCTATCCTTAATATAGAAATAAATCGAAAGGTTAAATAAGAATAAAGTCCAATAAAAGTATATCAGAATCAATCCCTCTTATTAGATTTCTATAGAAGAGATAAATGCTTTATCGAAGGAAATAAGAAAAAAGGGTATGTTGCTACTCTTTTGAAAGAAAAAATAGGAATTCCCGAAGTAATGTCTAAACCCAAGGATTTCACAAATCAAAGATAAAGGATTCCAGAACAAGTAAACACAATTTTCAATTGTCTCAACAATCGAGTTGGATCAGAATAAGGAATAAAAGTCAATTCGTTCGAAATGAGACAAAGAAAAGAGTTTAAAGACGATACAAAAAATTTGGAAGGATTTTGCCTTCGAAGTTTGTCAGGCAAAATTAGCCCACTTGAGTCATGAGTATAAATGAAATTTGTTTTTTCTGTAAGGAAATTAATGCACGTCATTGTCAGGACCGGATTTTCAGGATATTAATTTCCCAAAAAAAATGGCCCTGGTGCTCACCAGCCCCAGGATTACTGTTAGCAGGCACCAACTTGTTACACAAATTCCAAGAGAGCACAAAATATGTAGTAAAAGACCATTGTGGCCTATGAGTACAACAAAAGGTTTCTAGTGGTTGATGGCGGAAGCTGTTTGTGGTTCATCTGCGTCTATGGGACTCCATTTCCCACAAGAATAGCTGACCATGATAACTCCTATCTTCGCGAGGCTGCTATCTTCACTGCGTAGGTTCCGGGGCTGTCATCGCAATGCTCCTCTCCGAGCAAGAAATCCGGCCAAGACAATAGCCAGGGACAAGCCAGTGAGTACTTTGAATGTACTCGCAAACATTATGAACACGGGTATAATATAATAGTGGATAATCATGCTCTGAAATATTCTATGATCATATCGCCAGTCACAAAATAAACAAAATCCATGATGCACGCATGCAGGTAAAATATGAATATGCAATGCGCGAGTAGGAATAGAATGCACCGATCGAGTGTATGAATCGACGCCTTGAAAGGATAATAAGATAGATTATGCCTCAGTCGGGCGTCTGAGCGACACCACATAAAGGGCTTATAAAGAATAAATAAATGACACACATGCCGCAGTCGGGCGTCTGAGCGACACCACATAAAGGGCTTATAAAGAATAAATAAATGACAAACATGCCGCAGTCGGGCGTCTGAGCGACGCCACATAAAGGGCTTATAAAGAATAAATAAATGACAAACATGTCGCAGTCGGGCGTCTGAGCGACACCACATAAAGGGCTTATAAAGAATAAATAAATGACAAACATGCCGCAGTCGGGCGTCTGAGCGACACCACATAAAGGGCTAATAAAGAATAAATAAATGACAAACATGCCGCAGTCGGGTGTCTGAGCGACACCACATAAAGGGCTTATCAGAGAATAGTCACAGTGAGTATCCAGGAGGTAGCACCGTCCCAGGGATACTCAATAATTCAAACAATGTAAATGGTTAGTCCACAATAATAATAATCAAAATCCTCATATGTCATAGGTCATAATCAATGTTCTAGTTTAGCCGTTTCTCCATCCGAAGACCGTCACTAGACCCATGTTCTAGTTTAGCCGTTTCTCCATCCGAAAACCGTCACTAAACCCATGTTCTAGTTTAGCCGTTTCTCCATCCGAAAACCGTCACTAGACCCATGTTCTAGTTTAGCCGTTTCTCCAACCGAAAACCGTCACTAGACCCATCTCAGACTGTAGTCCTTACCCATGGACATGGCTATCCGAATAGATTTAACCTCTGCAGAGGGTGTACTCTATACCCATGAGTAACGGATTTATTTAGTCCATCGGGACTAATTCCGCCTGCGGTCTTTTAATCGAAAACACACCTGTCCTGCACACACCAGCTTAACTTACCGGAGTCTGGAATCACCCACGACACATGTGAAGCAAAACTCTAAGTGGGGAGGCTACAACCTCGACGTAGCATGGGATCACAAAATTTATACCGCGCGCAAACTAGGGGAGCTACCCCTTCGGCTACAACCGAAACACCCATGCCCCCGGACCAGGTGGCATGCCTACCGGATGCCTCCGGTATCTTCCACCATAGCCTCTCTGTACGGTGTGTGCTAGGACGGGGTTGACAACTTACTGACCGTACCCTACCTGCGGCAGGGACAAGTGGTAGTATGACACAAGTATGGGGGTTTACTGGAACAAGACTCGATCTATGGCTGACTCAGGAGGTTCAAGTATTCCCTGCATGATTAGCATAACAAATATATTCCAACTAACAGACAGAATCACCGCTCATCATACCTCATCATGCCATACCGGACACACTCGTCTCGATGAGGAACTAGGGACAAGCTCGTGTCTACCCAAGACCACGACTTTCCCGGCTTCCTGCCGGTATGCATGAAAAGCTCACGAGGATGATCACTATCACCAGCATATCCATTTCTAACAGCAAAGAGTCTCATTATGCACTCACGCGTATGATTCTATCGTCACATAAAATAACGTATGCTCCAAGTCAAGGTGGTGTTGTAACCATATCAACAACACACAAAATATTATGCCAGAGTTCAGAATGCTTGCCTTCAGGTTGTGGAGAGGAAGTGTGCATTCCAAAACTTTTTTGAAAGTTTTCTTCTCTCTCCATTTCCTATTTTGAAAAATATTCAAATAACATATATCTCAAAAACAGTACAAAAAGTTGTCCCAAATATTTTTGAAATAAATCTTAAAATAAACTAGCTGAAATTTGAGAGAGGTAGGAAAAAGAATCAACTCATTTGGAGTTTTATTTTAAAAGATATAGCCAGTCAAAGTTTAGTCAAAGTTCTATTTTAAAATAAAACAGAAAAAGAAATTGTTTCGATACAGAATACGCTTTCGGTACAGAATACGCTTTCGGGGTAGGGGATACGTACTCAAGACTATACGCTTTCACTTAACCAGTGTGGACGAGCGCGTGGGTCACTGACAGTGGGTCCAGGGGGCCCACTGGTCAGGTTTGACTAGTCTCTCCTCCCTCCTCTTCCCCTGCCCGAACGGAGGCGAGACTCCGGCGATCGCCGTCGATGAACGGCACCTCCCCGCGGGTATCCGAGGGCAGGGATGGACCTGCCAGACCGAGGCGGTCCTCCCGGTGGTCGTTGGGTCGTCGAGGGTGGAAGGAGTCGCCGGCGGCGAGCTCCGCGGCGGAGGAGGTTTCGGGTGGTTTTGGGGTTCTGGGCTGCGGTGGTTCTTGGTCGCGTTTGAGAGGCTGGGCGGCTCCGTGAGGTCGAGGGGAGTGAGATGGTGGCACTAGATGGCCGGGGAAGGCTATGACTGCGACGCAAGGCACCGGAGCACGGCGGCGGCCGAACCGGCCGGAGACGAGGAAGAAGGCCCTTCCCCGTCGATTGCTGGCTGCGGGAGAGTTATGTGGATGGCTTGAGGTTGCCTAGGGGTTTGGAGGAGCTCGGGGGGTCCTTATTTATAGTGGTCGAGGCTGGTTCCCGCGGTGGCCGTGGATAAGAACGCCGGCGACCGCCGTTCTATAGCCAGGGGGCGCGTGGCGTTGGCTGGCGGGGTCTGGCAAAGAGAGGGGATAAGCTTGAGCTGTTCCAGGGGCAGCTGGCACGCTGGAGTGGCTCGGGCGGCGCCGTCCATGGCAGGAGCCTACTGCCGACGCCGGCGTGCCGCCAAGGGCTCTGACGGCGGCGCTGTAGGGCGCCAGGGGAAAAGCTTGGAGCGTTCTGGCGAGCGGATGAGGACGGGGTGTGGCTCTGCGGGCGAGCAACGGCCAGGGGCGCGACTTGGCGACCTGTGCGCACGCACGTGTAAAACGCGCGCTCTGGCCGCGCCCAGAGCACGCACGCCAGGTGCTCGACGAAATGCCAGCGCGTGCTAGAGAGCTCGGATGATGCTGGTAGTTAACATGCCAGGGTTAGGGATAGCTAGGAGCTTAGTGGACATGCTGGATGGGTTAGGGGCTCAAGTTCATAATGCAGACTAGAAAACATGTCAAAACTGTTCCTGCACACAAGGTGTTCGACAGAAAGCTAAGTGCATCTAGGAAACTCTTGGAGTGGCCAAAAACTCCAGATCAGGGTCTCCCTAGATGTAGGTAATGATGGCAAGATCATTTGGGCAAAACCAGAAACTTACTAGTGCAAGTTTTGCAAACTTTCAGTTTTGGACAGAAAGAAAAAGGCCTTATGGCATGCACTTAAAACCCTCCAATGGGTCCACTCTCCTGGACTTAAGGGTTTTGCAGGGTGGACTACAAGCAGGAAAAAGCTCATGGGTACTAGAGCAAAATAAATTAGGGTTGCAGTACAAATCACCAAACTGGAGCAGAATGAAGATGAGGATGATTCTCTTAACTTTTTCAAAGAGCACCAATGGGTTTTTGCATAAAGTTGAATTATAGGCATCTACTGACATCTCCAAACACTTGGAAGAATTTTTAAAGGAATATTTAAATAGGTTGTGGTGCAAAAATACCTACTGGACCAGATTTGAAAAGTTGATGTAGAGCTCAAAATCTCCAATAACCAAAAGATATTTTTGCATAAAAGTGATGTGGAAACATCACATGACATCCCCAAATTTTGGTGAATTTTTTTAAATGCATTAATCAAATGGTTGCAGTGCAAAAGAGGCTCCAAATTTATTAAAAAAACATTTTAAAAGAATAGAGCTCAGGAAAAACAATTATGCAAATAAATCCACTGATAAAGAATTGTTTTATTGGGAGAGTATACAAGTCCAATAATATTTTTGGAAAGTTTCCACTTGAGGTAAAAACCCACAATATCAAAGAGAAGAGGGGTTCTAAAATCAAAAGATAAACCCAGAAAACAAAAATTTAATTTTTTGGCAAAATTTTAATTAATAAAACAAGGTCAAAATTTTGGGGTGTTACAACACTACCCCCCTTAAGAAAAATCTCGTCCTCGAGATTTGCTAAGGGTTGTTTTAAAAATAATACTCCCATTAGTTGAAACGAAGAGTTTGCTCATAGCACAAACTTAGGGCACAATCATAAGCTGCAACACACAAATAAACATAGCTATGACGTTTACAATGAAAATGACATATGGATAGGGTCCCGAGAGAACGTCTCTGGTACTGGGGCGCACTCTTCTTCTATCGGGGGAAGCGGATTCACTAGCCGATGAATGTGTCTCTCCTGGTCGGGCCTCAGTGGTCTGCGGATGGCGATCTGAGGATTTAAATCAGCGAGGCTCTGGAGATAACCTATAACTCGCTGGGTCAAACGTTCTTGAGCAATGACATACTAGACAAGGTTGGCCAGTACTGGATCTCTCTCAATTCGCCCACCGGGAAAAGATGCTACTTCTCCGGGTGCTGCGCGACTCAAAAAATAATAATATCCTCGTTCATTGGCATAGGGTACCGCGAATCGAAGACGAGCGAGCGCTTCGCACACAGCAGCTTCTATGGCCATATGCGGAGTCGGCCTGGATTTCCCCACGAAGGAGACTTCCGTTGGGTCTTGGTTTGGGTTTGCGGGAGGGATGTGCACCACTGCCCAATATTTCGAGGTGGATGGGGTGATCCTCGATTTGAGCAACTCGTACTGGGGTGGATGGATAGCACTCATGGTACTGTCGGTAAAGTCCCACAATATTTTGACAAAACTACCTGGGGTTGCGTCTGGAGTTCTCAGGTAAATACTGGGGGTCAGCATGGCAAAGAAATGGCTGTGAGTGTTGCGCACAAGGTGAGGGGCACTTGGCAAGGTCACGAGGTGGCCTTTTTATATAGCATTGGGGCTGGGTTATTTACCGTGGTGAAGGGTAACTGGTTCTGTTCTAGGGGTCGGGGTCAATGCCACAAATACTCATATCTCATAAATGTGACGCATAATGTGGGCGTCGTCAGGGTTGGTTTTGGTAGCTGCGCCCGGAATTTAAAAAAAATGTAACCGTACACTGACGTACTTATGCATGGCTACTATTCCAAAATAGGGCGCACGAGCAGACAACATTTAATAATGGTGATACAGGATCACACAATTACAAGGCGTAGAAATATTAAGGCTCGTTACTACTCGAGCGACTTAGTCTACTTCGTTAATATCTAAGCGGGCTTGCCTTGCGGACGTCGAGGCTTCTCCACGGGTTTCACCGTCAGGATTAGCCGGATGAGTTTGAGGGGCTGCAGGGTCGGGGTAGCGATGATGACCATCGCGGGGGTTGTTGGCCACAATCCCGTTGGAGTGTGTTCCCAAAAGGCGACGAAGCACTTCTGGGGACATCAAAGTATTTTGGTCGATGGCTGGGGCAGACCGCAAGGACTCGATTGGTTGTCCGAACAGCACACTGGGTTGTCGGCGTCGGGCTCATCTCCTCCTCTTGCCGGGGCTCGGCGAATCAGCTCTCCACGAGCTGCGATCAGATCAAGGGTGATTTGATCGAACAGTTCCTCTAGTGCACTTACATAGCGCACCAGATGCAATAGTGCAGGATCCGTCTCGTGATCTCCGTTGGCAACCTGGGGCGGCCTACCATACCCGTCACGGTTGGGGTAGTAGTAGAACGAGCGACAGTTAACTCTGGGCGACAAGTGCCGGAGTTGAACTATAGCCTCTCGAGCTGCCAGTTGGATGGCTTGTGGCTCAAAGGAAGTTGTCCTTCCAGTGAACCTGTAGGGGCGTTCTGGTGATAGACCCCTACCATAGATGTGTACAGTGGCCCAGAATTGACGGCTCTCATCGCTCATGGGTCCTTGGTACACAACATATTCTGAGGGCTCTTCTAATGCATATGCACGGCAGGTGAGGTTTGCGAGCACGGTCACAAAACCTCCAAGGTTGGTGGCTGTGGTCTCATTGTGAACAATGGGGCCAGGCATCGTGGCTTGGTTTGGGAAAGAGGTTGTGCTGTGCTATGGCTAGCGTGCCCTTTTTATAGAAAAAGGGGACGGAGTCTTCCTTCGCACGCTTGCGAATGAGACATGATAGGTGTCGGTCACTGGCGCGTGATCGACAGGCTAGGCTGATAGGTTGGGCACCGACTGCCAAAAGCGTCGGGGTCACTGTGTGGCTATCTTACGCGAGAAGCTTGGCTGGGGTTAGGTTAAGGTCTGGTGGGTTGGTTAACCTAGGTTTATTGATCTGGCTAAGATAGGATTAGCCAATGGTCAGCCTGGCTTTGATACCAAGTTTGTCAGGACCGGATTTTCGGGATATTAATTTCCCAAAACAAATGGCCCTGGTGCTCACCAGCCAAAGGATTACTGTTAGCTGATGAGGCACCAACTTGTTACAGAAATTCCAAGCAAGCACAAAATATGTAGTACAAGACCATTGTGGCCTATGAGTACAACAAAAGGTTTCTAGTGGTTGATGGCAGAAGCGGTTTGTGGTTCATCTGCGTCTATGGGACTCCATTTCCCACAAGAACAGCTGACCAGGATAACTCCTATCTTCGCGAGGCTGCTATCTTCACTGCGTAGGTTCCGGGGCTGTCATCGCAATGCTCCTCTCCGAGCAAGAAATCTGGCCAAGAAAATAGCCAGGGACAAGCCAGTGAGTACTTTGAATGTACTTGCAAACATTATGAACACGGGTATAATATAATAGTGGATAATCATGCTCCGAAATATTCTATGATCATATTGTCAGTCACGAAATAAACAAAATCCATGATGCACGCATGTAGGTAAAATATGAATATGCAATGCGGGAGTAGGAATAGAATGCACCGATCGAGTGTCTGAAGCGACGCCTTGAAAGGATAATAAGATAGAGTATGCCTCAGTCGGGCGTCTGAGCGACACCACATAAAGGGCTTATAAAGAATAAATAAATGACAAACATGCCGCAGTCGGGCGTCTGAGCGACACCACATAAAGGGCTTATAAAGAATAAATAAATGACAAACATGCCGCAGTCGGGCGTCTGAGCGACACCACATAAAGGGCTTATAAGAGAATAGTCACAGTGAGTATCCAGGAGGTAGCACCGTCCCAGGGATACTCAATAATTCAAACAATGTAAATGGTTAGTCCACAATAATAATAATCAAAATCCTCACATGTCATAGGTCATAATCAATGTTCTAGTTTAGCCGTTTCTCCATCCGAAGACCGTCACTAGACCCATGTTCTAGTTTAGCCGTTTCTCCATCCGAAAACCGTCACTAGACCCATGTTCTAGTTTAGCCGTTTCTCCATCCGAAAACCGTCACTAGACCCATGTTCTAGTTTAGCCGTTTCTCCATCCGAAAACCGTCACTAGACCCATCTCAGACTATAGTCCTTACCCATGGACATGGCTATCCGAATAGATTTAACCTCTGCAGAGGGTGTACTCTATACCCACGAGTAACGGATTTATTTAGTCCATCGGGACTAATTCCGCCTGCGGTCTTTTAATCGAAAACACACCTGTCCTGCACACACCAGCTTAACTTACCGGTGTCTGGAATCACCCACGACACCTGTCAAGCAAAACTCTAAGTGGGGAGGCTACAACCTCGACGTAGCATGGGATCACAAAATTTATACCGCGCGCAAACTAGGGGAGCTACCCCTTCGGCTACAACCGAAACACCCATGCCCCCGGACCAGGTGGAATGCCTACCGGATGCCTCCGGTATCTTCCACCATGGCCTCTCTGTACGGTGTGTGCTAGGACGGGGTTGACAACTTACTGACCGTACCCTACCTGCGGCAGGGACAAGTGGTAGTACGACACAAGTATGGGGGTTTACTGGAACAAGACTCGATCTATGGCCGACTCAGGAGGTTCAAGTATTCCCTGCATGATTAGCATAACAAATATATTCCAACTAACAGACAGAATCACCGCTCATCATACCTCATCATGCCATACCGGACACACTCGTCTCGACGAGGAACTAGGGACAAGCTCGTGTCTACCCAAGACCACGACTTTCCCGGCTTCCTGCCGGTATGCATGAAAAGCTCACGAGGATGATCACTATCACCAGCATATCCATTTCTAACAGCAAAGAGTCTCATTATGCACTCACGCATATGATTCTATCGTCACATAAAATAACGTATGCTCCAAGTCAAGGTGGTGTTGTAACCGTATCAACAACACACAAAATATTATGCCACAGTTCAGAATGCTTGCCTTCAGGTTGTGGAGAGGAAGTGTGCATTCCAAAACTTTTTTGAAAGTTTTCTTCTCTCTCCATTTCCTATTTTGAAAAATATTCAAATAACATATATCTCAAAAACAGTACAAAAAGTTGTCCCAAATATTTTTGAAATAAATCTTAAAATAAACTAGATGAAATTTGAGAGAGGTAGGAAAAAGAATCAACTCATTTGGAGTTTTATTATAAAAGATATAGCCAGTCAAAATTCTGTTTTAAAATAAAACAGAAAAAGAAAACATTTCGGTACAGAATACGCTTTCGGGGTAGGGGATATGTACTCGAGACTATACGCTTTCACTTAACCAGTGTGGACGAGCGCGTGGGTCACTGACAGTGGGTCCAGGGGGCCCACTGGTCAGGTTTGACTAGTCTCTCCTCCCTCCTCTTCCCCTGCCCGAACGGAGGCGGGACTACGGCGATCGCCGTCGACGAACGGCGCCTCCCCGCGGGTATTCGAGGGTAGGGATGGACCTGCCAGACCGGGGCGGTCCTCCCGGTGGTCGTTGGGTCGTCGGGGGTGGAAGGAGTCGCCGGCGGCGAGCTCCGCGGCGGAGGAGGTTTCGGGTGGTTTTGGGGTTCTGGGCTGCGGTGGTTCTTGGTCGCGTTTGAGAGGCTGGGCGGCTCCGTGAGGTCGAGGGGAGTGAGATGGTGGCACTAGATGGCCGGGGAAGGCTATGACTGCGACGCAAGGCACCGGAGCGCGGCGGCGGCCGAACCGGCCGGAGACGAGGAAGAAGGCCCTTCCCCGTCGATTGCTGGCTGCGGGAGAGTTATGTGGATGGCTTGAGGTTGCCTAGGAGTTTGGGGGAGCTCGGGGGGGTCCTTATTTATAGTGGTCGAGGCTGGTTCCCGCGGTGGCCGTGGATAAGAACGCCGGCGACCGCCGTTCTGTAGCCAGGGGGCGCGTGGTGTTGGCTGGCGGGGTCTGGCAGAGAGAGGGGATAAGCTTGAGCTGTTCCAGGGGCAGCTGGCGCGCTGGAGTGGCTCGGGCGGCGCCGTCCATGGCAGGAGCCTACTGCCGACGCCGGCGTGCCGCCAAGGCCTCTGACGGCGGCGCTGTAGGGCGCCAGGGGAAAAGCTTGGAGCGTTCTGGCGAGCGGATGAGGACGGGCTGTGGCTCTGCGGGCGAGCAACGGCCAGGGGCGCGACGCGGTGACCCGTGCGCATGCACGTGTAAAACGCGCGCTCTGGCCGTGCCCAGAGCACGCACGCGAGGTGCTCGACGAAATGCCAGCGCGTGCTAGAGAGCTCGGATGATGCTTGTAGTTAACAGGCCAGGGTTAGGGATAGCTAGGAGCTTAGTGGACATGCTGGATGGGTCAGGGGCTCAAGTTCATAATGCAGACTAGAAAACATGCCAAAACTGTTCCTGCACACAAGGTGTTCGACAGAAAGCTAAGTGCATCTAGGCAACTCTTGGAGTGGCCAAAAACTCCAGATCAGGGTCTCCCTAGATGTAGGGGATGATGGCAAGATCATTTGGGCAAAACCAGAAACTTGCTAGTGCAAGTTTTGCAAACTTTCAGTTTTGGACAGAAAGAAAAAGGCCTTATGGCATGCACTTAAAACCCTCCAATGGGTCCACTCTCCTGGACTTAAGGGTTTTGCAGGGTGGACTACAAGCAGGAAAAAGCTCATGGGTACTAGAGCAAAATAAATTAGGGTTGCAGTACAAATCACCAAACTGGAGCAGAATGAAGATGAAGATGATTCTCTTAACTTTTTCAAAGAGCACCAATGGGTTTTTGCATAAAGTTGAATTATAGGCATCTACTGACATCTCCAAACACTTGGAAGAATTTTTAAAGGAATATTTAAATAGGTTGTGGTGCAAAAATACCTACTGGACCAGATTTGAAAAGTTGATGTAGAGCTCAAAATCTCCAATAACCAAAAGATATTTTTGCATAAAAGTGATGTGGAAACATCACATGACATCCCCAAATTTTGGTGAAATTTTTTAAATGCATTAATCAAATGGTTGCAGTGCAAAAGAGGCTCCAAATTTATAAAAAAAACATTTTAAAAGAATAGAGCTCAGGAAAAACAATTATGCAAATAAATCCACTGATAAAGAATTGTTTTATTGGGAGAGTATACAAGTCCAATAATAATTTTGGAAAGTTTCCACTTGAGGTAAAAACCCACAATATCAAAGAGAAGAGGGGTTCTGAAATCAAAAGATAAACCCAGAAAAGAAAAATTTAATTTTTTGGCAAAATTTTAATTAATAAAACAAGGTTAAAATTTTGGGGTGTTACAGTCATAGTCTAATTTCTATTATTATCGACAGAAATTCGAATCATTTTCTCGAGCCGTATGAGGAGAAAACCTCCTATGCGTTTCTAGGGGGGGCGTTGTTTATCTACATCTATCCCAATAAGCTGTCTATCGAATCGTTGCAATTGATGTTCGATCTCGAAGAGAAGGAAGAGATCTTCAAAAAGTAGGTTTTTATGATCCGATAAAGAATCAAACTTGTTTAAATGTTCCAGCTATTCTCTATTTCCTTGAAAAGGGTGCTCAACCAACAAGAACTGTTTATGATATTTTAAGGAAGGCGGAATTCTTTAAAGAAAAAGAAAGAACTTTGAGTTAATTGAAGAACTAAATGAATCAAAAAGTAGGATAGGAGAAGATTATTAGTAATCCTAGTTGTCTAATTATTTAGACACAATTTACCTCTTTTTTAATCCTATTTGGATTTATATTATATCGTGCCAATTCAACATAAGCCCCTATTTTATTTACTTTTTCTATCTAATTTGTTTTCTTACCATTGTATTTCCATTGACAAAGGTCTATTGAACAAATAGAATTTGTAGATAGATGGGTCTCTTTATCCTCACTCCATATTCAATTTTTCCGCCTACACTTCGCTCAAATGATAAGGGTGTTCCTCTTGCATGTATTCTCATACAATATCATATATATATATATATATATTTTTTAATAAAAATCGCGAAAAATAAGGAGAATTTGGCCATCGTGATTAGGGTCGCTCTTTTTTTAACTTTACTTTAGTGGAATTTAACCGGACCTGTTCGTTTTGGCATTTGATTGTTTTTCATGGTCGATAAAAAAAATCTTTTGATGTCTTGCTACTTCAATGTTTTGACAGAAGCGCGTGGTGTAATTCCATTGATTTTTGGATTTCGATCGTATCTAAGATCCTTTTTTTATCTGGGTTGCTAACTCAATGGTAGAGTACTCGGCTTTTAAGTGCGACTATGATCTTTTACACATTTGGATGAAACAACAAATTCGTCCAGACTCTTGGTAGAGTCTAGAAGACCACGTCTGATCCTCAAAGGTAATGAATGGAAAAAATAGCATGTCGTAATAAAATCAATCTTTTCTAATGGAATCCAAAATTATGATTTTCTGGGTCTAATGAATAAATGGATAGAGCCTGGCTCCAATTTTGGTAAAATAAAAAGCAACGAGCTGAACTTCCTAATTAGAATGATTCCCCGCTCTAATTAGACGTTAAAAATAGATTAGTGCCGGATGCGGGGAAAGGTTGGGTTTACCTATGAGTGGACCCTTTATTTTTTCTTTTTTATAAATCCTAATTATTCTTGATTATGGATTGAATAAGGGATGTTATGGATTGAATGTGTAAAAGAAGCAGTATATTGATAAAGAGGCTGTATTCCAAAGTCAAAAGAGCGATTGGCCTGCAAAAATAAAAACTTGTTCTGTTCTTTTTTTAATTAGAACAAACATAAACTAATTGGGTAGAAAAGGAGCAGAAAAAGATCTGTGGATTAGACTCCCTTTCTTTCCAGGGTTTGTATTAAAAATGCAACACCCTGTTCTGACCATATTGCACTATGTATCATCATTCGATAAACCGAGAAATGCTTCTTCTCTCTGATTCAAGTAGAAATACAAATGGAAAAATTCAAAGGGTATTCAGAAAAACATAAATCTCGTCAACAATACTTTGTCTACCCACTTCTCTTTCAGGAATATATTTATGCATTTGCCCACCATTATGGATTAAATGGTTCTGAACCTGTGGAAATAGTTGTTAGTTGTAATAACAAGAAATTTAGTTCACTACTTGTGAAACGTTTAATTATTCGAATGTATCAGCAATTTTTTTTGGATAACTCGGTTAATCATCCTAACCAAGATCGATTATTGGATTACAAAAATTATTTTTATTCTGAGTTTTATTCTCAGATTCTATCTGAAGGGTTTGCGATCGTTGTGGAAATCCCATTCTCGCTACGGGAATTATTTTGTCCGAAAGAAAAAGAAATACCAAAGTTTCAGAATTTACGCTCTATTCATTCAATATTTCCCTTTTTAGAAGACAAATTTTTGCATTTGGATTATCTATCACATATAGAAATACCCTATCCTATCCATTTGGAAATCCTGGTTCAACTCCTTCGATACCGTATCCAAGATGTTCCATCTTTGCATTTATTGCGATTCTTTCTCAACTATTATTCGAATTGGAATAGTTTTATTACTTCAATGAAATCCATTTTTTATTTTCAAAAAAGAAAATAAAAGACTATTTCGATTCCTATATAACTCTTATGTATCAGAATATGAATTTTTTTGTTGTTTCTTCGTAAACAATCTTCTTGCTTACCATTAGCATCTTCTGGAACTTTTCTGGAACGAATCCACTTTTCTAGGAAGATGGAACATTTTGGGATAATGTACCTTGGTTTTTCTCGGAAAACCCTATGGTTCTTTATGGATCCTCTTATGCATTATGTTCGATATCAAGGAAAGGCAATTCTTGCATCAAAAGGCACTTTTTTTTGAAGAAGAAATGGAAATGCTACCTTATCAATTTCTGGCAATATTATTTCTATTTTTGGACTCAGCCGCGAAGAATCCATATAAACCAATTAGCAAACTCTTGCTTCGATTTTATGGGGTACCTTTCAAGTGTACCAAAAAGTTCTTTGTTAGTAACGAATCAAATGCTGGAGAATTCATTTCTAATAGATACTCGAATGAAAAAATTTGATACCATAGTCCCCGCTACTCTCCTCATAGGATACTTATCAAAAGCTCAATTTTGTACTGGATCAGGGCATCCTATTAGAAAACCCATTTGGACAGATTTATCAATATTCTTGATCGATTTGGTCGGATATGTAGAAATCTTTTTCATTATCATAGTGGATCTTCGAAAAAACGGACTTTGTATCGACTAAAGTATATACTTCGACTTTCATGCGCTAGAACTTTAGCTCGGAAACATAAAAGCACGGTACGAACTTTTATGCAACGATTGGGTTCGGCATTTTTAGAAGAATTTTTTATGGAAGAAGAGCAAGTTTTTTCTTTGATGTTCACCAAAACAACTCTTTTTTCTTTCTGTGGATCACACACTGAGCGTATTTGGTATTTGGATATTATACGTATCAATGACCTGGTCAACCCTCTTAATTAATCATTAGACGAAATTAAGAAACAGGAAAGGGTTGATAAATGATCAAGAAAAAACTTTTCTATTTTTCATTCTGAAATGTTCTTTTTATTATAATAAAGAGTAGGTGAATCAACTTACTAATTAAAAAAATTAGTAGAACTTCCTCTTTGGAATAGAAATTGGCTATTTCTACATAGGGAAAGTCGTGTGCAATGAAAAATGCAAGCACGATTTGGGGAGGGATTTTTCTCTATTGTAACAAGGAAGAATTATCTACTCCATCCGACTAGTTCCGGGTTCGAGTCCCGGGCAACCCATATAGAAAAGACTCATCAAAGTTTTTAACTTTGACTCACTTCATTTACAAATACAAAATTATTGGTTTGGTTAATTTAGTTATATGGATAGCTAATCTTTGGGCTGACTTGGTTGACATTGGTATATAGTCTATGTTATACTATTAAATAACAAGCCTTCTATTATCTATATTCTAGTTAATACGTGTGCTTGGGAGTCCTTACAATTTGAATAAACCAAGATCTTACCATGACTGCAATTTTAGAGAGACGCGAAAGTACAAGCCTGTGGGGTCGCTTCTGCAACTGGATAACTAGCACTGAAAATCGTCTTTACTTCGGATGGTTCGGTGTTTTGATGATCCCTACCTTATTGATCGCAACTTCTGTATTTATTATCGCCTTCATCGCTGCCCCTCCAGTAGATATTGATGGTATTCGTGAGCCTATTTCTGGTTCTTTACTTTATGGAAACAATATTATCTCTGGTGCTATTATCCCTACTTCTGCGGCGATCGGATTGCACTTTTACCCAATTTGGGAAGCTGCATCTGTTGATGAGTGGTTATACAATGGTGGTCCTTATGAGCTAATTGTTCTACACTTCTTAATTGGTGTAGCTTGTTATATGGGTCGTGAGTGGGAACTTAGTTTCCGTCTGGGTACGCGTCCTTGGATTGCTGTTGCATATTCAGCTCCTGTTGCAGCTGCTACTGCTGTTTTCTTGATTTACCCTATTGGTCAAGGAAGCTTTTCTGATGGTATGCCTTTAGGAATCTCTGGTACTTTCAACTTTATGATTGTATTCCAGGCAGAGCACAACATCCTTATGCATCCATTCCACATGTTAGGTGTAGCTGGTGTATTCGGCGGTTCCCTATTCAGTGCTATGCATGGTTCCTTGGTAACCTCTAGTTTGATCAGGGAAACTACTGAAAATGAATCTGCTAATGAGGGTTACAAATTTGGTCAAGAGGAAGAAACTTATAATATTGTGGCTGCTCATGGTTATTTTGGCCGATTAATCTTCCAATATGCTAGTTTCAACAACTCTCGTTCTTTACACTTCTTCTTGGCTGCTTGGCCTGTAGTAGGAATCTGGTTCACTGCTTTAGGTATTAGTACTATGGCTTTCAACCTAAATGGTTTCAATTTCAACCAATCTGTAGTTGATAGTCAAGGTCGCATTATTAATACTTGGGCTGATATCATCAACCGTGCTAACCTTGGTATGGAAGTAATGCACGAACGTAATGCTCACAACTTCCCTCTAGACTTAGCTGCTGTTGAAGTTCCATCTATTAATGGATAAGGTTTTTCTGCTAACATATAAGAATTTTTGAAGAAAGAAAAGACAGAAATACCCAATATCTTGTTCTAGCAAGATATTGGGTATTTCTGTCTTTATTTTGAATCTTTTTTTCTTCTTAATCTTTCTATTCAGAATTCAGTTAACAATGAGATTTAGTATCCTTTCTTGCATTTTCATAACTCGTGAAATGCCGAGTAGGCACGAATTCCCCCAATTTGCGACCTACCATAGGATTTGTTATGTAAATAGGTATATGTTCCTTTCCATTATGAATCGCGATTGTATGGCCAACCATTGTGGGTAGAATGCTAGATGCCCGGGACCACGTTACTATTGTTTCTTTCTCGTCCTTCATATTGACCTTTTCTATCTTTGCCAATAAATAATGAGCTACAAAAGGATTCGTTTTTTTTCGTGTCACAGCTGATTACTCCTTTTTTCCTTTTTAAAGAGTGGCATTCTATGTCCAATATCTCGATCAAAGTACGGAGGTCAGAATAAATAGAATAATGATCAATGGAAAAAAGCAAAAAATCCTTTAGCTGGATAAGGGGCGGATGTAGCCAAGTGGATCAAGGCAGTGGATTGTGAATCCACCATGCGCGGGTTCAATTCCCGTCGTTCGCCCATCGCATTATTGCAAATTCCAAAAATGCAATTTTCCATATTCCTAGTTACGTATTTACTTACGGCGACGAAGAATAAAACTATCGCTATATTTTTTCCTTTTCCTAGTTCTTCTTCCAAGCACAGGATAACCCCAAGGGGTTGTGGGTTTTTTTCTACCAATGGGAGCTTTCCCTTCACCGCCCCCATGGGGGTGGTCCACAGGGTTCATAACTACCCCTCTTACTACGGGGCGTTTACCTAGCCAACACTTAGATCCGGCTCTACCCAAACTTTTTTGGTTCACCCCAACATTACCCACTTGTCCGACTGTTGCTAAGCAGTTTTGGGATACTAAACGGACCTCCCCAGATGGTAATCTTAAAGTGGCCGATTTACCCTCTTTTGCAATGAGTTTCGCTACAGCACCTGCTGCTCTAGCTAATTGCCCACCCCTTCCACGTGTGATTTCTATGTTATGCATGGCCGTGCCTAAGGGCATATCGGTTGAAGTAGATTCTTCTTTTTCTCTCAAAAAACCCCTTCCCAAACTGTACAAGCTTCTTCCAAAGCATACGGCTTTCTAGATGTATATGACGATCTCTAGACAGATGGATCTTATATGAATCATATGATGAAGTACCACATGAGTGGATATATAGGAAAGGAATCCAAATCTGCCGAATCGCTCATGTGATGATCTTCTACATCCTAGGTCTCTGCGTTCCGTCATCTGGCTTATGTTCTTCATGTAGCATTCAGATCGAATGACTCTATTAAATTACGTCGATACTTCCACATATTATGGGTAACGTAGGAGACATCCCTATTTTGCCCCGGGGGTCTTAATTACCACTGCTTAGATTTCAATTTGCCTCTGACCATCAAATTAAATTTGAATAACCCGTCCTCCTCTCTTTGAAACAAGGGGCGCTTCCGGTTCTGTGCGTGCTTCAAACAATTTTGTCTTCTCCATATTACCATATCTCTAGAGCCAATAATTTTCTATGAGGAACTACTGAACTCAATCACTTGCTGCCGTTACTCAACAGTTTTCTATTGAGGTTTATCCCGTAGAGGTAGTCAAATTGGATCAGTGATCGATTTCTAGGTTTTGTCGTAAACCTAATTGGTTACTTCCAATTACATAAATCAATAGTTCAAACCGCACTCAAAGGTAGGGTATTTCCCATTGATATAGGAACTTTTGTACCAGAAACAATTGTATCTCCAATTATAGCCCCTCTGGGATGTAAAATATATCTCTTCTCACCATCCCCATAATGTATGAGTCAAATGTATGCATTTCGATTAGGGTCGTATTCTATGGTTACGATTCTACCAGATATGTCTTCTTGATTCCGTCGAAAATATATTTTACGGTATAGGCGCTTATGACCTCCCCCTCTATGCCTTGCGGTAATGATTCCTCTGGAATTACGACCTTTACCACAACGGTGCCGTCCATGGATCAAATTATTTCGTGGATTGTATTTCACTTGCCTGTCTACGGTTCCCTTGCGTGTGCTCGGGATAGGTGTTTTGTATAAATGTTTCGCCGTATTATTAAGTATTCTCCTTTAGTTTTTTTCTCTATCTAGAAGTGGAATAGAATAACCCGGTTGAAGGGTAATGATCATACGTCTGTAATGCATTGTATGGCCCAGAATAGGTCCTATTCTTCTACCTTTTCTAGGTAGTCGATGGCTATTCACAGCTACCACCTTAACACCAAAGAAGAGTTCGACCCAATGCTTTATTTCTGTCTTAGTGAATCCGATTCGACATTAAAAGTATATTGATTCTTTCCCAATAAACGAAGACTTTTTTCTGTAAATACTGCGTATTTGATTCCATCCATAAATCGACTTTCCCTCCTATGCTCTGAGTTCCAGTATCGATAAGAATTCGAGTTCTTATTGTTCTTATGTTATGGTATGAATATACCATACCAATTCGTTATGTATGGATGATGGATGAGATTCCATGGATAGAGAGCCAGTTCCAATAGACTTATGGAATGTTCCCGTTCGTGTGCATCCAGCAGGAATTGAACCCGCAAATTTACCAATTATGAGTTGGGCGCTTTAACCATTCAGCCATGGATGCTTAATAGGGATCATCGTACATCGTAAATAACCAATTTTCATATAGAAAGACATATCATAGAAAAATGAAATCAAAAATATTCCGAGATGGCAAATATTCGGAGATGACTATGAAAACACCTCTCTGGATCCTCGAATTGAAAGAGAGATCGAGAGGGATCAAGAATCCTAATTCTCGCTATTTGGAATGGATCCAATTCTATTGAGTCTGACTCATAGTGATCATTTCTCTTTAGCAAAGAATTACCTTGGTTATCAAAGGATTGAACAACCGGGATCCATTTACTTATGATACCTAGTTGGCATTGATAACAAGGATATAATGAATTATGAGTTTAATAGATCCTCTTTAGCAGAAAGACGTATATTCCTTGCTCATTATCAGACAATCACTTATTCCCAAAACTCATGTGGGACTAATCGTTTTCATTTACCATCTCATGGAAAACCCTTTTCGTTCCGCTTAGCCCTATCGGGTATTTTAGTGATAGGTTCTGTAGGAACTGGATGATCCTATTTGGTCAAATACCTAACAAAAAATTATGATTTTCCTTTCATTAAGGTACGAGGGCTTCTTATTCCACAAGAACGAAAGCACCTTTTCATTCTTTCATATACTAGGGGTTTTTACTTGGAAAAGACAATGTTCCATACTAAAGGATTCGGGTCCATAACCACGAGTTCCAGTGCACTAGATCTTGTAGCACTTAGCAACAAGCCCTATCCATTAGTATTCCACATAAGAAATCCATTCTAGAAAAAAATACAATTAGATTAGCTCTTCATAGACAAACTTGGGGTTTGCGAGCCAAGGTAAGATCGGCTCGGGATCATGGGACCCTTTTCTATCAGATAGGAGGGGCTCTTGTACAAAATAGACTTACTAAGTAATAACCCCATAGAATCTATCTATATAAAGATAAAGAGGCAATCGTGTCAGGAAGCGGGTTTTTCTTTGGCCAAAAGGTACTTCGAACTTGGAACGAGCATGAAGAGATTAACGAGACTTCTTTCTCTTTTGAGTTTTTCTAGCGGACCTGCCGCGCAAGATCTTTGGTCTTCCCCTGGAACCGATGAAAAAAGTGGATCGCTTCTTATGTACTCACTCAGAATGATTCTTCTCTATCTATAGTTCATGGCCTATTAGAAGTAGAAGGTGCTCTGGTGCAATCCTTACCGACAGAAAAAGATTGCAGTCAGGTTGATAATAGTCGAGTGACATTACTTCGTCGGTCCGAACTAAGGAATCTGTTAGAAATGTTTTGAAATGGATATTGTTCTCTCTTTGATCAGGGATTGCTATATGAAAAGAAGTGGAGTTTGAAAAAGGGAACGGAATGCTCAAACCGGAACTGCTAGAGGAATGAATTTTCAATAGCATAACTTGGGCTCCTAGAATATGGCGCCCTTGGGACAATCTATTTGATTGCAGGGTTTTGTTCCGAAGCAAAGATATCCGCGGAGGCCGGTTCGTTCGTCCTATTCTGATATTCAAGACGAAGAGGTACTGGATTCTCTTTCGGATAGGCCCTGAAAGGAGAAGAAAGGCTGAAATGCCAACGGACCTCTGTCTATTCTCTAATTCACCCGATCCGATAGTACCCGTTTTTGGAACGTCCAGTGCCAAAGTCACTGAATGGGTAAGTCACCAATCCAATCCCTTTGACAAATCGGATGTCATATTAGATATCACATTCTATATATATAGAAATATCATAGATAGAATAGACATATAGAATTTTTGGTCGGCAAATTCGAAGGAATCATTGAGTGAAAAAGGAGTAAAGAATGACAAAAGACGAGACTCTACTAGTCTTCACTCTTGTGGTTTCCTCTTCCTCGGTTTCTGTTTTCTTATTCGGGATCTTGCTTTTCATGGTTCTCATCTCTGCAACTCGCGATTTTCGCGAGAGAACCAAATCCAAGTTGGTGAAGATCATGATTTGGGCTGGCACGGGGATCGTTTGATCGATTTCCTTGATTTGATCACTACTTAATGGGCGTGCGCTCAAAGGATACAAACAGGGATTCGCAAACAAAAAGGGGAATTCATAGTCACTTTTTCCTGTCGTGTAAAAAAAAGTCTTTACGCGAGAGCAATAGAGGTTGGGATACATCTATCTCTTCTGAGCAACCTCTTTTGGATTCTTAAG
>NC_057796.1:256932895-256945395 GCF_018294505.1 Triticum aestivum | reverse complement strand
CCGTTGTAGTCGCGCGACTGCTTTTGCTTCTCTCTTATTTTCTGCATCATAAAAGTGGAAAGCCCTGTCGGGGTGTGTAATGGACCATGGCGCTTGCGCCCTTATGTTATCGTTCTTATATTGCATCCTGATATCCGTGTTGCCGCTGATTGTGATTGGGATGACTTAGCTTAGTGTGCTTGCGGTAGACTCTCGTGCCGTGAGAGCGAGCTTCTTTAGAGCTTGGACTTTCTGCATGCCCCTCATTCCGGAGAGGTCCTCTAGAGTTTTCTTTCTTGTGGATTCGGAAGTCCTCAAGCCTCGGGAGGCACCCTACGACTACGGGGTTAGGGGACCTCCGGAGACTCCATACCTCACGCGAGCCCCCGAGCGTGGGCCGGTCGTCGCTGGCACGCCGCATCGCAATGCCCGGAGGCACAGACTACGGTGGGCGCACGTGCCCGTTAGCTCGTTTAAGAGCATCACGCGAGGATTAAGACGCCAAAGGCTAGGACACCAAGGCTTTGGCGAGGTGTGTTCGTGTCACGGGAACCACGACCACCTATGGGACCAAAGGTCCCTTGCTGGTTCGGCGGGGGGATGACACGTTGCACAACGAGCAGAAGAGCATGGGGCAGCATGATGGAGATCACATGAGCAATTTTACCTAGGTTCGGGCCGCCGAGAGGTGTAAAACCCTACTCCTGCTTTGGTGGATTGATGGTGGAAAAATGGTGGTGGTCGTGGCACGTTTGCCCGGCAGGGTTGCCTCGGGGCGAAACGGCTATGTGCGTATGAAATGTGAGAGGGTGGATTCGCTAACCCAGGGTCCAACCCTTTCTAAGGTTCCCTCGGGCCTCCTTTTATAGACTAAGGGGTCACCACAGTGGCAAATTAGTCATTATGCACTGATAAGATAGCAAACAGTGCTATCATACCTAACTCTGCAGGCTGAAAGAGCGCATTAAATGCCCCCGCTCAACATCAAATCATCACCTGCCCGGCAAGCCTTGCTGAGCTATTTTGCCAGCTTCGCGCCTGCTCGCTCGACACATCGCTGGACGGGTGTCGTCTGTAGGTATTTCCTATAGAGAGGGGCTGCCATGTGGCAAATGGCTGCCACTTAGTCACTTTGCGGCTCGACACCGCATTGATCGACGACGTGGGTCGCAGTGAAGTGGTTTGGTGAGGTGGCTCTGCCCCGCGAGTCCCGGCAGGCCCTGCCGGGACGTCTTGGAGGTTTCCTTCCGGGGGCGACCCCGTCCTCACCAGGCTCGCCTACCCGGCAAGGGAGGCTTTTCTCCTGGTGGTTTCTTACTTCTTTGGCTTGGTCTTGGTCCTCTTGCACTTTGACTTGATCCTGGTGTTGTAATCTTGCTCCCGTGCCTGTGCACAGTCTGGGCAACGGACCCAGGGTTTGTTGCACTGACAGTTCGCGCGCGGGCCCAAGCGCACACACCGTGCCCAGCCCCCGCGCGCGTGACACGCGAGGAAGAGCAACGGGCAACTGTCACTCTTCCTAAGGCAAGACTTGAAAGAGCGAACACCACGAGGAGAAAAAATTCCCAACCCTTTCAGATAAAGACGCGAGAGCTTCAAATTTCATTCCAAGAAGTCGCAAATCAGCTATAGAAAGCAAGCAAAAGAACAACCGCGTCCGTCACCTACACTAGTCTTTTGGTCTTTCCGCCAGCACGGAGCATGGGGCTTCAACTAGGATGTGGGTGGGATCCCCCATGAGGCCTAGGGGCGGCACTCAGGAGACTCTGGGGCATGTACAACCCCACTCATTATTACGTGAGAGTGTCACGGGCGGAGACTTGAGAGGCGCATGGCCTTGGTCACGGATAGAACCTCCGGAGGTGCCGGATGTTCCAGGCATTCTGGATGGGGACCCCGTCCTGCATCTCCAGGCGCGCGACGCCAGGCCTGGAGACACGTGCAATCCTGAATGGGCCCTCCCACATGGGTGAGAGCTTGTGAAGCCCCTCCCTGAAGAGCACCCATCTCAGGACGAGGTCACCCACCTCGAGGGTCCTGGAGCGGACGCTACAACAGTGATACCGCCGCAGCGCCTGCTGGTACCTCGCGGCACCGAGCGAGGCTTGGCGGCGGCCCTCCTCCCCGAGCACAAGGTCCATCCCCCGCGAGGCGTCCTAGCGTGCCTCGTCAAACACCAAGACCCATGGGGAGCGATGCTTGATCTCATGAGGAAGGACCGCCTCGGCCCCGTAGACTAGGAAGAACGGGGTCTCGCCGGTGGGCTTAGTCGCGGTGGTGCAGATGGACCACAACACGTACTGAAGCTCATCGAGCCAACCCCTGCCACATGCCTCAAGTTTCTTCTTGAAGCTCCTCGCATTAAGGCCCTCAGGACCTCCGTGTTGGCGCGCTCGGCTTGGCCGTTACTCCGTGGGTGTGCCACCGAAGCATAGCATATCTGCGTTCCAAGGTTAGCACAATACATTTTGAAAAGGTCGCTCATGAACTGAGAGCCATTATCCGTGATGATATGGTTGGGACCCCAAAGCAGCTCACGAGGCCCTTGATGAACTTGACGGCCGAACCAGCTGGGATGGTGCGCACGGGCTCCACCTCCACTCACTTGGTGAATTTTTCGATGGCGACGTAGAGGTAGCGGTAGCCCCCGGCCGCTCGGGGAAATGGACCTAGGATATCAGGCCCCCAAACCGAGAATGGCCATGAGAGCGGGATGGTCTGGAGGCCCTGAGCGGGCTGGTGGATCTATTTAGCGTGGAATTACCATGCCTCACAGGATCTCCCCAGCTAGGTGGCATCGTTGAGCATCGTGGGCCAGTAGAACCCGCTGCGAAACGCCTTGCCCACGAGGGTGCACGATGAAGAGTGATGCCCGCAATCCCCGCTGTGGATGTCGGCCAGCAGCTCGCACCCCTGCTCCTTGGAGATGCACCATAGAGAGACGTCGTTTGGGCGCCTTCGGTAGAGCTCGCTGTCCTAGATGCAGTAAGTGGTGGCCTGGTGGGCCACGCGTTCTGCGTCTTCCTCCTTCTCTGGCAAGGTGCCTCGGAGCAGGTATGTCTTGAACTCCTCGGTTCAGCACCCCTCCTGAGGTTCGAGTGCGAGGAGCAAGCGAGCTCCGGAGGCTGGACCGCAGGCTGGGGCGCCCGAGGAGGGCACTATGGGCGGTTCCTCCCGAAGCAGCGCCGGGCCTGCAGCGGGGCACTGCAAAAAATACACTTTCATGATGATACGTGTTTGTCACAGTAGGTCATGTTTTCTGTCATGCATCTACGTCCATGACGATTTTATGACAGAATCAAGATAGTCATACCTGTGCTGTCGTAGAAGTGTTCCATGACATTACCAAAATTATCATCACGGAAGTGTCCACTTCCATGACGATAAATGGCGCGTCATGGAAGTGCTTTCGTCAAGGGTAACCGACACGTGCCATCCACTATAATGGGTCGCCGTTATGCTATCGGGTTCCGGTTTGGATCCGATAACCCGTTAACAGCCCGGACCAATGGGGATTTTCCACGTGTAAAATCATCATTGGCTGGAGGAAACATGTGTCCGCTCCTCGGTGGGCCAGATGTCGTCCGTCCAATGGTGGAGACATGCCTATGATACGTCGACATGTGGCAGGGCCCAACAGAGGCCCATATAGCTTAAAAAGGCCAGCCCAATCAAAGGCCCATAGTATTTACTCAGGTCCTAGTGGGCATGCCCAATAATGGCTTGTTTAAACATGGCCCATTTATGACCCGAAGCCAGATATGGCCCATTAATTGTTCGCCGAATATTTGGGGCCAATTATGGCCCAGTGACATATTGGCCTGTTAGAGGCCCGATGTAGACATGGGCCCATTTCAGCCTGGTGTGTCTTTTGGCCTGGGAATGGCCCGTGCTGCCCATGGGCCATATAAGGTCCGACGCGACATCCGGCCTTCTAATGGCCCATGATAAAGGTGGCAACAGTTCAGCCCAACGTGACTTTGGGCTTGTTAAAGGCCTGTCGTATAATTCGGCCCGTTGATGCCTCTACTAAGCTTTTGGCCTCTTAAAGGCCCATGATATCAGTGGGCCAACTAAGTCCCGAGATATGTTTAGGCCTAGTAATGGCTCGTCATATAACTGGACCAAAAAAGGCCCGGTCAACATTTTAGCCTGCTGAAGGCCCATTGACGACTAGTGAAATTGAGGCCCAACATGCATTTCGGCCTGCTAAAGGCACATGGTTTCTTCTGGGCCATAACAGGCCAGCTGAATATTCAACCTGTTAATGGCCCAAAGCTACATGGGCCCAACTAAGCGCTAGGTTTACTAAAGGCCCAACTAAACTTTGGGCCGAATATAGGCCCATGTAAGTTGTGGGCCTGGTGCAAAGTGTGAAGGCTCCAATGGCCTTTCAGGCCGACCCAATTGTGGCCCGCTAAAAAGCAGGCTGGTTAGAGGCGACTATTTCGGCCCGGTCGACTACATCAGATTTTCTCCATTTTTTCAGATAGCGAATGATTGCAGTAACTAGTAGGAATTAAGAACAAACCTACTCTATACAATAAATAAATTACAGCATAGTAACTTAGAATAAACCTACACTATACAATAAAGGATTTATGGTATATTACATCCACTGGGCATCGAACATTGCCACCAGTGATCATAAAGCGCAACGAAGAAGCAGATTACAAAAACTGGGCACCATTGCAGTGTAACAAAATAATACTGAACCAAGACCACTTCCAAGACAGTTCAAGAAAGGTTAGCCTTGCGCGGGAACTACTACGCAAGCTGCTGAGCAAGGCTGTGAGACCGGCCTAGCATGTCGGTCATAGCTTCCAGGTGTAGCTGTTTAGCAATGAGGTTCTCATTGGTGTTCTCCGCAATCTTTCTTAGAGATAGGACTTCAAGTCGAAGTTGAGTTGCAGAATGCCTTTCTCCTAGAACTTGGGACTGAAGAAGTCGAACTGATTCAGACAGCAAATTACATGGGTTTTTCTCACTGCTAGTTGATGTCGCTTGAAGCTACATCGACATTTCCCCAAAGAGGAAGGGATGATGCAGCATAGCGGCAGTAGGTATTTCCCTCAAATATGAAAGCAAGGTTATCGAACCAGTAGGAGAACCGAGCAACACAACGTAAACAGCCCCTGCACACAAATAACAACCAGTCGCAACCCGACGTGTTAAAGGGGTTGTCAATCCCTTTAGGGTAACGGCGCCAGAAATTGGTGCGTTGACGGGAGAAAGTTGTAATAGATTGAATAAATAGATCACAAATAAAATAAAGTGCAGCAAAGTATTTTTATATTTTTGTTTTAATAGATCTGAAAATAAATGCAAAGAAAAAGTAGATCGCAAAGGCAAATATATGAGAAAGAGACCTGGGGGGCTCTAGGTTTCACTAGTGGCTTCTCTCGAGAAAAATAGCAAACGGCGGGTGAACAAATTACTGTCGGGCAATTGATAGAACTTCAAATACTCATGACGATATCCAGGAAATGATCATTTTATAGGCATCACGTCCAAGATTAGTAGACCGACTCCTGCCTGCATCTACTACTATTACTCCACACATCGATCGCTATCCAACATGTATCTAGTGTATTAAGTTCATGGAAAAATGGAGTAATGCAATAAGAACGATGACATGATGTAGACAAGATCTATCTATGTAGAGATAGACCCCATCGTTTTATCCTTAGTAGCTGTTAATGTAAGTACAGTGATAGACGACGTTCAGTCCTTACAAGAGGACTTCAGAGCTAAACCTATTCAAAAGCATTGGGTTGGTTCTAAATTTATGTAAGAGTCCATACTGGTCTTATAATGTCCACCAAATGGACGATAACGAGGCTAACATGTGCAGTGATGCTACATAATCAACCATCTATGAAAGTAAGTATGGTCATATAGGGCAAGAGGTACTCACAAGAGCAATGCAGTGTGGAGTATAGTTGCGAGATTCTGTGGTCCCTTGAGAATGAATGTTCTTTTGCAAACAGTTTTCGTACAAGTGAGACGTTAACGCACATGCAGAAATGTAGTTCAAATTGTGATGTGATATCATAGACAGTCCCTTATGCTGCAGACGAGACCAATGTGTAACAAGATTATTCCAATCACTGTCTGATAAATGCAGCACCGGAGACTTTACAGAAATTTTGTTTAGAGGCTTGCCATTGAAGTGCGCTTGCCTCAAGTAGGAACGATACTTCATCAACGAGTGCTTGAAAAGCACAACCAAACCTTGCTCGTATTGACAATCCAGTTTGGTCCTCGCCTATTTAAAAGAATGAAATCTTGTGTCTTTTGTTAGTAGAAACATATGCAGGAATTACCATGAATAGCATTAGTACATTACTTACGCGTAAGCTGCAGAGGAAGACTGGAAATTGTTCTGTGTCTGCGGTATAATCTTTCCATGAAGGAAAGATGCGCACAAAGTTCCTGATAACAATATAAGCTTCGTCTTCTAAACTGGGAAGAAATGGAACAGGGGTCCTATTTGCTGCAATTGGGGCTCTCTCTCGTTCGAAAAGGGATTTGGCAACTGGATTTGGTGTACTCTTTGCTGGAATGGGGGTTTTTGCGTCGTAGAGCCGGTGCTATGTCAACTGGCATCATCATACTGTTTGCTACAGTTGGGGTCTGCTGAGTTGGGGCATCTGAGATGACCAGTGTAGTAGGGCTAGAGTCTGCTAGAGTTGGGGCCGTGTTTTGTGGCTCAGGTGATATTGCAACTACACCTAATGGGCTATTAGATTTATCAGGTGTCACTACCTTTTCCAAATACTTTGCTCGTACTCCTCCGTGATCAGCAATCGCCCTCTTCCTTTTGAACGTCTGATACACAAGAACAACATTTGAATGGATAAATATGGTACGATGAAAGATGGAATATGTACTAAAAATGGATAGGCAGGGCGTATTCACATACACGATGTGTAAACTAAGCTAATGGCAGTGCAACAAAGTAGAAGCAATGCAAAGCATCAGTTGCAAGATATGTGCGACCAATATAACCTTGGAAAGTTATAGCAAGCACCTTGATGGGTGAATAAGATAGGGCATCTGCCTCTGACTTCTCCACTAGGGAGCTACATTGACTTAGGTCTCCCTCTAGCTCAGAATCACTGTTAGGATCATATTCTGAGCATGAATCTGTAGGTGGAGAGCGTTTGCATTGCATTGCATCCAGACTTGATTTCAGTACCTTAATGCCAAGTTTGACAGCCATGGCATCGTTCTGCTTTATTCTTTTCATGCACGCAAGCTCATAATCATTACGATGCTGTTCAGAATCTGAGATTCATGAAAACGTAAAAGTAGTCAGATTATCTATGGAATGCATTGCGGATTCAACTTGAAGAGTGTCTCTCTATAAACCCCTGCATATGCAAAGTTCACCCCCCAACCGTGCTGACCAGACCACACACAGAAATACAAACCTCTTATGTCTCTATAACAGGCAGACACACATTTCAAAACTGAAGTAGGAACATTAGAATCATATCAAATTCGTATTTGAACAAATAAACTAAGGATTATCAGTGGCATAATGTTTAGCTTTAATGGTGGAGTGCTGATAGTGTGACACAAAGCAAGTAGGCAGATTGTATTCCATGTAAAAGATCATAGTCTATGTAAAAGCTGGAAATGACACTTTCTTTCTATACAATGTAGTGTTCGTTGCCCACACATGATGGAAGAGATCACACAGAGAAATACTATTCATTCATGTCTACGGTTCCAGTATTTTGAAACAGGGTGGTCCACCCTAAAAGAATATTAACAACAAATATGATAAGGCAAGCATAGATGTAGTGAATCAATCATTTACTTGGGAGCTTACTAGGACAAGTATGCAGAATTATAACTGCAGTAAGAGACTGTCCAAAATCTGAATCAACAAGTTTGTCTAGCACTTATTGTTTGCAACTAATCGACGTGAATAATTGGATATCATATCGAATGAGTAAGAAAGACAAGTAAAATTGTCAACAAACCTGGCCCGCAGTAGTAATCTGGGTCAATGTCACTACGACCAACAATCCAAAATGACTAGTGTCTGTTCCTAGGGCCGGAATTTTGTAACCATATGAACTTTACAGGTACTAAAGATTACTGAAATACATCTGAACCTTTAAGTGTAGGTAGCACTTAGCACACAACAAACCCTAATGACAGTCCTGCCTAATGAGTAATGAATCAATTAGAAAATGGGTGATGAGGAGTGGTTGCTGAGTGTTGAGGACGTATCTCAGGATAAATCGGGTTGGCTTAGTGGGTGCTGCACGCCTGAGCCCTGAACGGACTGGGAAGGTAGGCACGGCGGCGCGCCCGGGCAGCGGTGACGCTGTTGGGCGAGCGGCTCCTGACCTCCTGTTAGTCCAGCGTCTCCTCCTAGAGTCATGTCATCCGGGGCGGCAAGTCGCCGGCGATGCAGGCGGCTGGGGGCGAGTAGAGATCGGAAGCGTGCAGCAGAACAGAGGGGAACCGGGGCCTGGGCTGACCCAAAGTCCCAGGGTGGGCCGCGGCCCACCGTGGGCACCCTGTAGAGATACACACCCGAGCGGCGAAGATGCATTTTTGAAACTAAATTAGGAACATTTAGCTGACCAATTAAACGACTCTATTTTAATAATATCAGATTCATATTTGAACAACTGAGCTTGTTTATCTTGATGGGTGGAGCAGTGCTATTATGACACGAAGCACTTATATTGATCGTATAGTGATCATAAAAGGGGGAAACCCTAAGCATTCTTTGAGCAAAAGAGGGGTTCGCCTCCGATTTCTATTAAAGAAACCACCACGGAACCAACATGATCAATTAAACCCTAAGCATGATCAATTAAACCCTATTATGACTATGCCTTGGTAGATTTAAAGTTGCAAACCGGGGAAATGCTATTTAGCAACCATTGTTTGCTTCGAACTAAGAACTAAATTCTAAGAGCTGAAAAGAAAGTACAGTAACCAAGTTACGATCTATTTTCTGGTTGATACCAAAAAGTTGAGGAGATATGAAGTACCACCTCTCTTGCGGCACTGTGTAGGCATCGGTGGTGCGATGGCTGTCGATGGCGTTGAAGCAGATCTACAATGGTAGATGGGTGCATTGTAACGCCCACGATGCGGCTATATCTCCCACGTGTCGAGGCACGACTTAGAGGCATAACCGCATTGTGGTTTTGTCGCAAGAAGGGTCATCTTCACACAATCCCATGTAATGAACAAGAATGGGATAACGAGAGTTGGCTTACAATCGCCACTTCACACAATGCATAAATATAATTCATACAACATCCAAAATACACACATAGACCGACTAAGGTCAAAATCCAAATGAAAATAAGATAACCCCAAATGGTAGATCCCCGATCGTCCCAACTGGGCTCCACTACTGATCATCAGGAAAAGACACATAGTCACGACCACGTTCCTCATCGAACTCCCACTTGAGGTCGATCTCATCATCTGCACTGGCATGGTCGGCACCTGCAACTGTTTTGGTAGAATCTGTGAGTCACGAGGACTCATAAATCTAACACCCGTGAGATCAAGACTATTTAAGCTTATAGGAAAAGGCGGTGTAACAAGGTGGAGCTGCAGCAGGCACTAAGCATATATGGTGGCTATCATACGCAAATGAGAGCGAGAAGAGAAGCAGTGGAACGGTCGCGAAGCTAGAAATGATCAAGAAGTGATCCTGAACTCCTACTTATGTTCATGCATAACACGAACCGTGTTCACTTCCCGGACTCCGCCGAGAAGAGACCATCACGTCTACACACACGGTTGATGTATTTTAATTAAGTCAAGTGACAAGTTCTCTACAACCGGACATTAACAAATTCCCATCTGCCTCATAACCGTGGGCACGACTTTCGAAAGATAATACCCTGCAGGGGTGTCCCAACTTAGCCCATTATAAGCTCTCACGGTCAACGAAGGATAAACCTTCTCCCAGGAAGACCCGATCAGTCTCGGAATCCCGGTTTACAAGACATTTCGACAATGGTAAAACAAGACCAGCAAAGCCGCCCGAATGTGCCGACAAATCCCGATAGGAGCTGCACATATCTCGTTCTCAGGGCAGACCGGATGAGCAGTCCGTACAACTAAAACCAATCCTCGAGTTTCCCCAAGGTGGCGCTGCAAAGGGCTCTAGTTTGGACCAGCACTCAGAGGAAACACTGGCCCGGGGGTTTAAATAAAGATGACCCTCGGGCTCGCGAAAACCCCGGGGGAAAAGGCTTAGGTGGCAAATGGTAAAACCAAAGTTGGGCCTTGCTGGAGGAGTTTTATTCAAGGCGAACTGTCAAGGGGGGCCCATAAATCACCCAACCGCGTAAGGAACGCAAACTCAAGGAACATAATACCGGTATGACGGAAACTAGGGCGGCAAGAGTGGAACAAAACACCAGGCATAAGGCCGAGCCTTCCACCCTTTACCAAATATATAGATGCATTTATTAAATAAGAGATATTGTGATATCCAAAATATCCATGTTCCAACATGGAACCAACTTCAACTTCACCTACAACTAACAACTCTATAAGAAGGGCTGAGCAAAAGCGGTAACTTAGCCAAACAACGGTTTGCTAGGAAAGGATGGTTAGAGGCTTGACATGGAAATATGGGAGGCATGATATAGCAAGTGGTAGGTAGCGCAGCATGGCAATAGAACGATCAACTAGCAAAGCAAAGATAGAAGTGATTTCGAGGGTATGGTCATCTTGCCTGCAAGGTTCTCAGAGTTGTCGAAAGCTTGATCCTCGTAAGCGTACTCAACAGGTTCCTCGTTCACGAACTCGTCTCCCGGCTCTACCCAAAACAAGAACACAAGCAATGGAACCACAATCAATCACAGGAAAAAACACAAGCAACATGATGCAAAACATGCATGATATGCGATGTGTGGTATGCGATGCATATGCTTGCTCCAGAAGAAAAATGGTGAACAAGACAGTAACTTGGCAAAACAAGCATGCCACTGGAAAGATGAGATGATTTCGGTTGAAATCGATATAAAGATCACCGGAAACGGATGCACGGTTTGCAAATGGCAAGCAAAACAAGAATGACACGAATCTGTGATTAACAGCATGATAGCACTTAGAATGCAACAAGTAACAATTCTACAGCACTCCAACATAGCAACAAAGCATATGACAGTAATCTACAGGAGATGCTTGACAAAACATGAACACTGAGCTACGGCTAGATCACACCACAGAAGGTTCAAACAAGCATGGAAAAAGTGCAAAAGATAACAGGTTCACAGACTTGGTGAAAATTACTGGACATGCCTGAAACAGCATCAGGTAGCAATGTTCAGAGCAAGAAAACAACATGCTACAGGAACTTAACATGGCAAAACAAGGCATGGTAGTATCCTACTAAAATCATATGACAAAAGTCCCTTACTGACCATAAGCCAAAATGGACCAGAAGATATGATGGCAACCATGTAAACATAGCAAGTTTCGTTAACAGGTTTCAGACTTAACAGAAAACAGAGCATGGCAGAAACAATAATATGAAGGCATCTTGGTGAGCTTGATGCACTCACCACAAAGCAATGCATGAAAAAACAAGAATACCTACAGCAATATGGCATGTTTATGAAGCTATCCATGGCAAGATCAAATACATAGCATGTACGAAACGACTACAACAAGCTTGGCAATATTGAATATCATGTTAACAATCTGCCAGAAATATTTTATTGCAAAAGTAGAGCAAGATTGAGTCATGCTGTGGCACTCCATAATTGCAAAGAAGGGCATGAATGGATCAATTAAAACAATATCTAGAAAACATCCTTACTGAACATCCCCAAAATAAGCATGGATCTCTCTGTAGCAACATGGTTACATGGCAACAAAATAACAGCAGACAAAGACTTCGAGAAATCACTAAGTCCCTGAAATCAGAAACATCACGAGGCCTAGTTTGCATGCTTGTGCTAGTCACCACAGAGATCAAAAATATACATGGCATACACCTCTGTAAAGATGGCATGGCATACAACAAAACACATGTAGAGCTCATGCCCATAAGATGCACAGATTAAATGCAACAAAAATTACAAATCCTCAAGTTCTGATAAGTAACAGCAGATAACAGCAACTAGCACTCTTTCACTAGAGATTTGGGCATCAATATGGACTCAAATGAACATGGTGCAATGGAACAAAATGAAGAGCATCTAGAGACGAACATTTCGATATATTACACGCACGAAACGGAGCTATATGCAGAGAGTTATGATGCGATGAATAGGTGCACATATTATAAAAATATTAGGACTTGAGAGGATTAGAGGAGGGAGAGTGGTCAACCACTGGCGGCGGATCTGGATCGGGTCACCGGAGTGGAGGACGAGGACGCCGGCGACGGGACGGAGAGGAGGGCCGACGGGAAGGCGGCGACCGGCGACGGGAGGAGGAGGCGGCGCTGGGCGGCGAGGAGGAGCGGGGCGCCGCGGGGACGCGCGGAGGCGGCGGCGGGAGGCGGCGAGGTC